>NC_134404.1:121692747-121992747 GCF_038048845.1 Mixophyes fleayi | reverse complement strand
GGAACTAGCCAGTCCCAGCCAGCACAGGCTGCCATTAACAGTCTGGGCATGCTGATGCTTGTGACTGCGTGCGCTCAAGTTTGGCATGTCCCTACTGTAAAACGGCTACGGCAACATGCCACTTACTTGCTCAGTTCACTCTCTAATGTAGTAGTATGTGTCCCATGCGATCGTCAGAGCACAAAACAGGCCTGCATTCATGGCCGTATATGCTGGTGCTGGACATGTGCAGAGTGATTTTGCGCTTGATGACTACTCTAACCTCCTCCTCTCTGCACTTTCACCCTTACAACTCACCTTGAATACAGCAGCTACATTAATCTTCCTTTCCAACTGCTCCTGATCCGTATGGCATACTCTGTAAATTCCTTTACTGGCTCCCCATTCCCTTCAGAATTCAGTTCAAGCTGCTCACACTCATCTACAAAGCCCACACTAATAATTCCCCTCAATACATCTCAGACCTTTTCACAAGATAAATCCCCAGCTCGACAAGTCTGCTCCACCTCTGACCTTTAACTCTCTTCTCCTCTTATAATCTCCTAGCATTCTGATCTCCAAGACTTCTCCCATGCTGCTGTCTGCCTTTGGAACTCCTTGCCTCGCCCTAACATGCTCTCCCACAACCTAAAATCCTTCAAACTCTCTCACAAAATGAACATCCTCACACTCGCCCTTTCTACGCCTCCTAAACCCTCATGTTGTCTTCATCTACTTCTCCCATCTGCCACATCCACTTGTGTCCTTTGCATCTACTGTCTCTTATTATCCCTTTGCTTTAAAGTATAAGCTCTCATGGCAGGGTCCTCTCAACCCTATGTCTCATTTTCATCTACATCATGCATCCCTAATGTCATGTCTAAAGTTGAGATTTTTGTTGTTTGTTTACTGCCACACTTGGGATTTGTACCCCTATTTGTGCTAGCTGCAATTGTTTGCTCATGACTATGTTTGTGTTATGATGCTTAATTGTATTCATGTATCACTTATTATGTTTATTATAGTCATATCTGTATGATGACTGTGTCATGGTTGGCTTATGGAAAATAGATCCCTAGGCTCTGCTAAACAGGGCTTGGCCCACCCACAGGCGCGGAATCTAACAGGCAGGTGGTTTTCACCAGGAATCCCCGCAAGGAGGTATGGTCTTTGCGGCACCAAACCTGCAGGTCACGGTCCTGTGAGTGAGTGAACAGCAGAACACTGTGGAGGAGCCAGGCGAAGCGGGTTGTCACGGTCGTCTGAATTTTTTGATCCGATTCGGGACCCTTGGGCCTAGCTGGAGCAGGACTGAACCAGAAACTAGCAGCCTGGATGATCTTCCTGCTCATGTTCTTGCTGAATGTAAAATATAGCAGGGAATTAGCAGTCTGGAAATGCAGACAGGAACACTGCACTTAGTAATGTAGGCAGGAACGCCGCACTTTGTAATGCAGACAGGAACACTGCACCAGTGCCGTAACTAGACATTTTAGTGCCCTGGGCGAGAAAGGGCAATGGTGCCCCCCATCTAAGTGGGAGTTACATTTCCAAGTGGCTGTGGCCAACCTAATGTGGGGGTGTGGCTATCACTATAATGAGGGGGAAAGAGAGAGATAATCTATATAGTATATATTTATTTTAAACAGACTTCATTTTTCTGAAAACGGCTTCAGATGTAAAATGCAAGATATATTCCAGGGATACACAATCTGTCTCCTGTAATAAGGAAAACTGGCTTGGCTGCAGTAAACACTTGGCAAAGGAGTCCTTTGGCATGGTCATATTACTTCCATGCTATTCTGAGTATCACCCATTGTGCAGCTTGCCTGCTCTACCACACAAAACAAGAATGTTTATCAATATGTGATACTTAGAATCATGTGCAAGGAGCCACATATAGCAGAAGTACTACTGCTACATCTACCGTACATAGAAAATACTGTAACTTAGCACAAATTGTTCCTTTATAGAAACAAATTATAATAGCACAATGCCACCTTATATATTGCACACAAAAAGTAACTCAATAACTATCATGTCACCTGAAATTGCTTCCAGAGTGACAGAAAGCTACACATAAAAAACGATGCTTTCTAGAAGACGTGACACTGGATATTCAGCACAAAGCAGAAGCAAACTGAACACATCTTTGGTGGAAAGCGCTTAATATGTGACACTTGCTCTCTTCCTGTGCTCCCGAGATCTCCAGCATGTCTGCAGGAAGTATCACACTGCAGTCGGCAGACACGCTTTATAGTAGCAAAACTGCATGGTCCAGCTTAATGGGATTTGATAGGATTCTGCCATGGGTCAATGGCAGCTCTGCCGATCTGTCCAGCAGTGGCCCTGGGGGATGCAGCGGACTGGAAAGAGTGAGGAGGTGTCAGGCTGCGAGGATGACTACACAACAATGCAACAGTGTAAGAACAAAACTATATACACGAAAATGAACAATATACATAGCTTGCGTGAATATGGCCATGCTCTCGTGTGAGCTAGCCCCACTTGCCCCTCATAAATAATTCAGGTTTTTACTTCAGCAGTAAAAATGCCACACAGAGGAGGGAGGGAGGAGACCAGCCACCACACTAGCCCCTCCCCCCTCTCGCGGCACCAGACCCCCCCATCTGACCCCCCTCCCCCGATTCGCGTGGGGGGGGGGCGAGTCAGGGGAGGGGCCACAATTTTTCTTTTTTTTTTTTTTACTATGTGCCACAGAGGGGAAGGTAGCGGCACCACCCGCACTACCCTAGTTACGGCTCTGCACTGCACTTAGTACTGCAGACAAGAACACTGCACTTAGTAATGCAGACATGAACACTGGAACCTGGAGCCAAGAACTATCCTCTGGAGAGAAGTGTGTTGTTCTGGCAATGAACAGATCACAGCAGCAGGTTTAAATAGGGTGTCCCAAACAACTATTGGCTGATCAGTTCATGTGATCACAACTACTGAATCTGGTTGGTCTGGAATAATCACCTGACTACATCCAAGATGGCCTCGCCCCTGCAGCAGAATAAACATTATGTGTTTGTTTACAAACGGAGGTGTGGAGGACGGGAATGCTGCAGACGAACAGAAGGGACCCAGGTAGCCGTGATATGACAGCGGCGGATGAGGTAAGTGCGGCTAAGATCCCGATTTGTGACACGGGTAGAGACTAGATCCCACAGGTATATGGTATGGGAACAGGAACACTAGAGATAAGACTGATGGGCAGCAACAAACGAGGCACTAGGAGAACGGATGTCCTGTGGTATAACAGGGAAAGAGCAGAAGCTGTCACAATGGTGTATCCAGGAGTGATTGGTAGAGATACTGGAACAGCGGGAGTACAGCACTGGAGTTATGCTGAGCACACATGGGAAAGCAGAGGTAGCTTAGGGAGAACAGCCGATGAGTCACCAGGGCAGTTGCGGCTCACAGTGATAGCGGTTAGAGAACTGGAGCTGTCACGATGAAGTACATCAGAGATGGTATAGTAGTAGTGGAGCAGCAATAGTTCAGTACAGCAGGAGACTGAGAGTAAACTGACGTGGTGAAGGTAACTCGTAGTAACAGCTGACGAGTCACAATAGTAATAGCGGCTCTGAGTGGTGGCGGTGAGAGAACTATTATGAAAATAGGTTAAATAAAGAAAAACTAGAGAAAAGCAGATAATTGTGTCACAACTTTAAACAGAGATGCCTAAAAAGAAGCAGATTTACAAAGACCTGAATATTAGTAAACTCATTTTTGATTGTCCAAGTGGTGTAAATATCATTTATGATTGTAAAATTGTTCAAATTCATGACATTAATCTAATTTAACTCCAACCAGTCCAAAACTATAGTTGTTACTATACATTACAAGATAAAGATAAATAACCAAGATGTGCTGCACCTGTGACCATCACAGTTCTTATGTTGATTGTGTTGACGTCCTGCAATATTGAATTTGTCTCTGGCTTAAGTTGTTTTTCCAGGATCAGTAAGCCTAGAAATGTGGGTTGAAACTCCACTGCTTCCCTATAACGTAAAAATAAATAAATGTAGTTTTAAATGTAAATATACTACAAGCTACAATAAGCAATCATACACATCAGTTTTAAATCCTATATATGATCCAAAGCATGCAAGGATATTATCTAGCCAATTGTCACATAAAGTATGTATGTTAAGGAATTTAGAATGTAAGCTCCAATGGTGCAGGGACTGATGTGGGTCAGTTCTCTGTACAGAGGTGCGGAATTAGTGCCGCTATATAAATAAATGATAATGATGATGATAGAGCATCTTAGACCTAGGTTACACAAGCGATAGTGCCCTGAGATGAAGTTGGGAGTGACCTCAGAACTTCCCTATGGATATTTTATACAAGTGTCAGACAAAGTTGTAGCATGCAAAAAATCAGTTTGCTGATACTGTATTGCGGTTATACTGTTATATGAAGCTTCCTTGCTAGTGTTAAATATGATTTTTTGTTAAGGCCTCATAAAGCCTATGTTCAGCCATTTTTGTATCTCGCATAGATATATTATTTGCTAAAAGAGATTATTCATTTTTCTGCTGAAATGCAGTTTTGCAAGATGTAAGCACACTGCCTTGAGGTTACGCTGACATAGAGGACTCCTGTAAGATTTGTGAACAATAGATAGTTTCATCTTCAGAGTGTGGGAGCTGTGCCGATGACGTTGGATATGGCAGACAGGAGATATACCGCCAGCCCCCCTTTGGGATAAGAACAATTGACACATCTATCCTGAGAAGGGGAAGAAACTTAAATACTTCAAGAATACGTGAGATAGTTAATCAGCAGCGCATCCCAAAGACTATTGTATGCTTATGACGTAGGATTTGTATATTCAGTAGGCTATAAAGACTTGTATCTTGATATCAATAAACAGAGAATATTCCTTGTATACAGAACTTGGTCTGTGTCTATTCTCTCCAGCTGATTGAAGCGTTTCCAGATATACTTGACACCAGAGGAAAACTTGGATATCAGATTTTAGATCTGACAACTTGGAGATCGCCACAGAGATTCGCTGTCCAGCAGGCTACAAGATAGACAACGGAGGTTTACCAGGACATTGAACTCCAACATCCGCGGTCAGTAGATTTCTACTCGTTGGTCTTCCTATTCTGGGTAACCTCATGCCCGTCTGAGGCACCTGACACGCAAATTTGTGAGTCTCAAGTATCATCTGATTAAGATAATACAGTACTAACCCAATTTGTTTACTGTAATTGTATTGTTAATTAGATTTTTGAAAGATGAGTGAATTTTGAGTGCACGTGTTTGTACCTATTGTATGATGTATAAAGGATAAAAGTCACATAGGACGTTGATCAAAGAAGCACGTAATGGAATAGAGGGAATTAGAGAGTTATTGTTTTGAACATTGTGTGAACATTTTAGACACTATCCCCAGAGATATATCAAAGAAGGGAGATTCTGTAATTTGCCCAAAGTTTAGAAGAATTCCAAAGACTTTCCTCCCAGATACTGTCAAAGAAGCTCTTTTGCACAGACATCCAGTACAAGGAGTCCACAGAACGGGACATCCACTACAAGGACAACCCACAGAAAGAGTGAAATGTACCCCCCTTATTCTGTGTAAAAGATTTCAGTGTGTTGAGATAAGAATGACTCTGTATTTTGTTATCTGACAATATATGTAGAATTGTTAAAAAGGTTCTTCGAGTATGCTTCATAATTCAAGAGTAACTAAAATGTGTCCGGAGTGCTGAGTGTAACAGCATATTGAAGCTGACTTGTATTTAATTTAATGCTGGGACTTGTAGTTCCACAGCTGTAGGCTGGAAGATAACAGTTCGCTTTTCTTCCTCTATAAGTGAGTTTTTGTTCTCCGTCTTACTGCGTGTGAGAGAGATCCGTGATAAATGTACACTGTTTGTTCTCTGTCTTAGCGCTCTGTAAGGGAGATGTGTGATATAGTTTAAATCACACTGTTTGCCTGTCTTGTCCGTTTTTACAAGACATGTTTCAAGGTTGAAAAAGTTGTACATTTGTAAATGTAATGCTTGCATTGCTTAATTGTAAGCTTTTAAGAAATGCAAAACAAGTTTTGAAATCTTTGGTCTGTCACTGCACGAATCAGTGGACAGACAAAACTGTATATAATGTACAGATAGTGTCAGTGACCTTCAGCTGGCTGGGATCCAACAAGCCGTTTCTGTATTTGAACAAAATAATTTTGTTTCTGAAGTTGAGAAAAATAGCTTTCTCTTTAATGAAGTTGAGAATTGTGGGAGTGAGCTTTTTACATGCAGATATTACAAGTGGTTTTAATCTGTGTGAAAATGGCGCTGATGAATGTTCTCAGAAATCAGGAGGGTTTGTTATGCCCATAAAGAAATATTGCGAGATAAAATGCAGTCTGTGAGCAAGACTTGTTTAAGTGAATATATTTGTACTTTTGACACAGAAATCACAGAATCTGTGTGAATATTTGGTGATGGGAGATTCTGTTGAGAAAATGCTGAGTGATTTGCAGACACAATGTGAGGTATCTAACAAGAGTACTCTGATTTGTGAGAGAGACAGTGTAGCTTTTTAAAGTGGCTGAATGCTTAGAAAGTTTTCTGGGGGCTGTTGGTGAATGAATGATTACTTCATCCTGGATTTCAATGGAGTCATTCAAAGAGGCTGTACTAGGTGATGATGAGAAAGGAGTGGCTTTGAACACTCGCCCAGGTCACGTCACTTTGACATTCCCTGTTTGTGATATTGGGGTTGACCCTTTGTGGATACCATATTTTCATGGCATGGAATGGATAGCATCACAGTTAAGCTACACAGAGAGACACGTAAACAGGTGTCTTATTAGCAGCTGTCCGCTGAACAAAAATATCCACTGATTACCTGTTAATGGCGTACAGGCATGTTACATGCAATAACACGCACTGTTTGGAAAATGTGAATTAATGACAGTTACTGTAATCCCTAATGAATAAATGTTAATCTCTATACAAAGGGTTTTTTTTCCTTCACAGAAGGTCTCCAGCTACAGAAAAAGACACTTTAGGCAATCCAGATTGAATTTATCCAACTTCCAATGAATAGAAGTTTGCAATATGCTTTGGTCCACAGCCACAACAAACATAAGTAGAAAGTAATGAAGGATTTAAATAACATAGACTCTGCTGTGTAATAACTACTGTAGTTTGGAAAGAGATATTAGACTTTATGGGCTATTCGCATAGCATGCATGAACTAGGTGGTTTTTCTGTATGTCATAGAAATTTAGAAGGTATGTTTTTAAAGAGAAAATGAGAAATGGACTAACATAATTGAATATGAAATGGTATTTCAGTTTGTTTTTTGCTTTTTAACAAAAATTTATATTAGATGGTTTGAAAGAAAGTAATGCAATGTAATGTCAAATTATGGTAGATAACAAAAGGTTTTTATTTTTATCCTCATAATAGTTTTCAGTCAGTCAAGTGTTGCACATTCACTGCCCTTATTTACTGTGCTATAATCGTCATATACTGTAAATACTTCTTTGTATTGTGGATATGGTAATGCATTAATGGGAATTCAATGTTTGAACATAAATGAAAAACACTTAAGACTTTATGAGCTATTATCCGTGCTCTTGCATTATCACTTCTGGATGATAGCAAGCCATTTACACTCTCCTCTGAGCAGAACCTAATGTTTAACCAATTTTAAACTAAAGTAATTTCAGCGCCAGCACTGGCATTGCCAGTTTATGACAAGCCTTTCACATTATGTTATCATGAAGTCAGTGCACATGTACAAGGGGTACTGACACAGATACATGGTCACCAGTGCCGTAACTAGCCATTTTAGTGCCCTGGGCGAGACAGGGAACCGGCGCCCCCCATCTAAGTGGGAGTGTCAATTGTCGGGTGGGTGTGGTCAACCTACTGTGGGGGCGTGGCAAGCACTTTACAAGTTCTAGACCGCACTGAAACCACCTCCCTCTCCATTATTCTTGGTCTGGCTTTGTAAGGATCTTTATGTAATAAGCCTCCATAGAATCAAAGTACTTTAAATGCAGCTATCACATGCTAGCTGTATAAAAAAATTAATTGGTTATTGAAATAAAACTCACTGAAACAAATTAAAACATAAATGTAATGGTACCATCTGTATCACACTGCCCCTTCATCCCACTGTGCTCTCCATAACAGTTTCTCCTTTATCACACCGTGCCATGGAGCCATCTCTATCATTGTGCCCCCTTGTCACCATCACACTAAATATAATATATATATATATATATATATAACACAAAACAAATGGGAGGGGACGCCAAATAGTATAATACTGTATATAAAAATACAGAAAGGTGTACCAAAAGTCAGAATCTTAACCACTAAATAGGTATAGACACTCAGGTAATAATAGTGGATCAACAGGAAGAAGGAAATGAGGAACCACTCTAGAACACCAGCGCCGTGCCAATATAATATGCGTACCAGATAAAAGATCTTTAAAGCTTATCTGTATGTATAACCTGTATCTTCACCAATCAAGTTGAGCCTTATTACCCCATGGGAATAGCAGATGCTTCATACAATGTTGAAAGGTTCCGGAACTGGCACTTCATATATACTCAGTAGTATTCAGGATAATGGAGAGGAAGAAACTCACATAGTGTAATGCTGTATAGCAATACATTTATTACATAAATAATGTGGATGTGCACTTACATAAAATATATATATATATATATACACACACATGTACACACACACATACAATATAAAGAGCCTCCTAGTGTCCGCCGTACCTTACAGAGAGCATTCCTGTGACCGCCATACCTTACAGAGAGCATTCCTGTGACCGCCATACTATACAGAGAGCATTCCTGTGACCACCATACTATACAGAGAGCATTCCTATGACCACCATACTATACAGAGAGCATTCCTGTGACCGCCATACTATACAGAGAGGATTCCTATGATCACCATACAATACAGAGAGCATTCCTGTGACCACCATACTATACAGAGAGCATTCCTGTGACCGCCATACTATACAGAGAGGATTCCTATGATCACCATACAATACAGAGAGCATTCCTGTGACCACCATACTATACAGAGAGGATTCCTATGATCACCATACTATACAGAGAGCATTCCTGTGACCACCATACTATACAGAGAGCATTCTTGTGACTGCAATACAGATAAATACCTCACCTGAAATTAATAGACCCCACCATTAAATTAAAAAGCCCCATCAATAAATTAAATTGACCCACCAGCACCCCACAAATAAACTAGTACCCATTAAATAATTAGCCCCGCCTAAACGTCACCATTAAATTAATAGCCTACCTCCCACCCATGTACTAAGACACCCAACCTCCCTACCCTCATATCACACATTATATTAATACATACCCCCCTTCCCTCACACATTATGGCAGCATACCCCCCCATCCCTCATAAAGCATAGCAGCATCCCCCCCTCCATAATAGCAAGATGCAGCACACATTCCTCCCCTCCCTAATAGCAGCACACATTCCCCCCCTCCCTAATAGCAGCACACATTCCCCCCTCCCTAATAGCAGCATACATCCCCTCCCCCCCTCCATAATTGCAGCTTACATTCCCCCCCTGCCTCCCTCCATAATTTCAGCTTACATTCCCCCCCCTTGCCTCCATCCATAATTGCAGCTTACATTCCCCCCTCCCCTTGCCACCATCCATAATTGCAGCTTACATTCCCCCCCTCTTGCCTCCATCCATAATTGCAGCTTACATTCCCCCCCCCCTTGCCTCCATCCATAATTGCAGCTTACATTCCCCCCCCCTTGCCTCCATCCATAATTGCAGCTTACATTCCCCCCTCCCCTTGCCACCATCCATAATTGCAGCTTACATTCCCCCCCTCTTGCCTCCATCCATAATTGCAGCTTACATTCCCCCCCCTTGCCTCCATCCATAATTGCAGCTTACATTCCCCCCCCCCTTGCCTCCATCCATAATTGCAGCTTACATTCCCCCCTCCCCTTGCCACCATCCATAATTGCAGCTTACATTCCCCCCTGCCTCCCTCCATAATTTCAGCTTACATTCCCCCCCCCCTTGCCTCCATCCATAATTGCAGCTTACATTCCCCCCTCCCCTTGCCACCATCCATAATTGCAGCTTACATTCCCCCCCTCTTGCCTCCATCCATAATTGCAGCTTACATTCCCCCCTCCCCTCCATAATTGCAGCTTACATCTCCTCCATAATTGCAGCTTACATCCCCTCCATAATTGAAGCTTACATCCCCATTCCCCTGCTTTGAAACTTACCTCCTGTCCAGCCGTCGCTGCCTGGCTCCTCTCTGCTTCTCTGCTCCTCTGCTGCCTAGCAACGTCATGACATCAGACGCTGAGGCAGAGGGCAGAGTTCAGAAGGGGGTGGAGCCGGGTGCCGGCCGCCATCTTGGATGCGCCGGGCGGCCGGCAGTCTGAATCTGAGGTCTGTTTAATTTTCTTTTTTTTCTTTTCACTCCTCACACAGAAGTCGGTGCGGGCGGCCACTGCGCCCCCTAGGGACTGCGCCCGGGGCGCCGGCACCGCCCGCACCGGCCTCGTTACGGCTCTGATGGTCACAAACAGAGGTCACTAGCATATTGCTCTACACAGTTGAACCCAGTTATAACAGCAGCTCCCACCTGTGTAAAAGCAGTACCTCCAGCTGTTGTAGTGCTTGAAAAGAGTATAGATATTGTGCTAAGACATCTCGTAACCCTAATGGTGCCACATGCAGTAACAGAAATTTTACACCAAGCACAAACCAGACCAGCCAGACTTACTACATATGAAGTAGCACTACTAACTCCCAGTAATGTTACACTTAAACGGTGCACAATGTTGAATCCGGCTATATTATTTTTGCATGTTTCAAAAGACGGGAGGACACGTCAGGGTTCCCCACGGGATCTGGGGAAATGCCAGTTTGACCAAGAAGAAAAAAACACACATACAAAATTTTTCTGAATATGATTGTGTAGAACTAATGAGACAAGGATCTTTGGTTTTATCTGACATTAAAGATACACCGCTACCAAATGCAGACATCTCACGCTACTACATAGATGGTGTTCCTTATACAGGGTGTGCTGTAACCACACACAGAGGAATAGTGACTCAACAGACTCTACTGAGTCACGTCAGCACAAGAAGCTAAACTGAAAGCCCTGACACTTGCATGCATATACATATGCAGAAGGACAAAGAGTAAACATTTAATTATGGCCCTATATAGAAAAGTAGGGACTTTCTGGGTTCAGCAAGCAAACCAGTCAAGATGCTGAACATACCAGGGCACTGTTCATCGCATTCCAGCTGTCCTCCAAACTGTCAGTGAAGAAGGTGAAGGCACACACAGAGACACTACCCCCGAAGCTAAGGGAAAAAGACTGGTAGACCAGGCCGCACGAGAAGCCACCATAGCACCAGTACCCCAAGGGGAGTCTATTTACATGGTGACCCCCTAATTTCAAGTTTGGCAAGCAACAGAGAATGAGAAAAAGACTTGGGCAAAACATGGAGCACTATAAGTGCAAGGAGAGTGGTGTAAAAATCAGTGTTTGTGTCTGCCAAAAGCACTTTATCCCATTGTGGCCAGTATAGCACACGGGAAAGTGCATCTGGGGAAAGAGCTTATGGTTGTACTCTCTAACAGGTTATGGATAGCACCAGGGTTTGCCCAAGCAGTACAGGCGTTACTAGCAGGATGACTAATCTGTGCACAGAATAACCCAGGTAAGTCTGTCCCAACTCCATGGAAAAGCACAGCCCAGACACAATATCCCTATAAGAGGATACAGATAGACTTTATACAACTTCCCAAATGCTTGGGCTTTGAGAATGTGCTCGCCTGTGTTGACTTCTTTAGTCACTGGCTGGAGGCATGACTGTATAGGAACAAAAAAAAACCCTGCTACGGCGCCAATATAATATATTATAATGCTATATGGTTAGGTACTGAATAAGGTGTACAATCACAGTAGCAATAAAAAACAATTGTATTAATATAAAACAGTGGCCAAGCTGCTGCAAAAATAAGCGGCTGCGTCCACCCACAAACTAACAATAAATAAATTAAAAATGCAGCGCTACAGACCTGTCTGTCTAAAGATATGTCATACAAAAAAGAATGAACAGGATCACGAATAGACTCATATACAAATTTATTCAATGTAATTACACATATAAAATACCTATTACTGCTGATTGCAATATAGTAAGAGGAAGACACTTAACACAAACTCGGTCACCGTGCACTGTGATAGAGTTTGTGTTAAGTGTCTGTTTATTCTTTTTTGTATGACATGGCTGTATAGGAAAGCAAATACTAAAACAGTAGCCAAGAAAATTACGAGTGAGGTAATCTGCCGATATGGGGTACCAGAGGTCATTGAAAGTGACAGAGGAACACACTTTATGGGGCAAGGATTCCAAGGACTGTTAAAAGAGATGGGAATGATATCTGCTCTTCACACCCCATACAGACCCCAAAGTTTGGGATGTGTGGAGCGCTTTAATGGTACTCTGAAATTGAAAATGCAGAAAATAATAGCTGAAACAGGCCTGCCATGGATCTCATGTTTATCTATGGCCCTGCATTCAGTAAGAAACACTCCTAGGAAAGACAAAGTTTTAACACCGTATGAGATCCTTTTTGGCACAGCAAACAGAACAGGCTGTTATTTTCCACAGAAATTGCAGCATGTACAAGGTGATTTCTTGAACTATGTTGCCTTATTACAGAAACAACTAACTGAAATACATGGTAAAGTGTTCTCTTCCATTCCAGACCCTAATTGCGATACAGGTACCGACAGACTACAACCTGGGTACTGGGTGGTCGAGAGAAAGCACGTCAGGAGAAGTCTTGAACCCACATGTAAGGGTCCTTATCAAGTCTTAAGACTATGTGATAATGAAACTAATTAAATGGCTGATTAAGAAGTTACTGACACTTGACTGTTTTCTCTCCAAAAAGGGAACCACTGAAAATCCCAAACCTCTGATGATGACAGAAATTACCACTGAAACCAGACCTGACGATGAGCGCCATTAATTATTCCCTCTAGCAAAGCCAAAGAACTGCACAGTTTGCAACAAGAAACTACTAAAGACTGAACAAGAAAATGCAAGGCCTGCAGAACTACTATAAATTCATTGACTACTTATTAAGAGACTTTTTCCTAGATAAATGCTCACTGCAATTGCATCTCCTCATAAATCAAGTTAGGACCAGGAGGATCACAGGCTTACTACTAGTGGGGGATGGGTTGACAACTCTCTAAGGGGAACAACCCTATACATGTGGCCTTTTAGCAGGATACATGTATATAAGCACCTGCATGATCGACAATTAGAATGTGGTTCTGGAGATAAGCAGGATTGATAGCAGTAGGAAAGCAGAAAATTGAATAAAAGATGGGAAATGTTAAATATGATTTTTTGTTAAGGCCTCATAAAGCCTTTGTTCAGCAATTTTTGTACCTCGCATAGATATATTATTTGCTAAAAGAGATTATTAATTTTTTTGCTGAAATGCAGTTTTGCAAGATGTAAGCCCATAGTCTTGAGGTTAAGCTGACATAGAGGACTCCTGTGAGAATGTAGCAAGATTTGTGAACAATAGATAGTTTCATCTTCAGCTCGGAGTGTGGGAGCTGTGCCCATGACGTTGGATATGGCAGACAGCAGATATACCTCCAGCCCCCCTTTGGGATAAGAACAATTGACACATCTGTCATGTGAAGGGGGAGAAACTTAAATACCTCAAGAATACATGAGATATTAAATCAGCAGTGCATCCTATAGACTATTTTATGCTTATGACGTAGGATTTGTATATTCAGTAGGCTATAAAGACTTGTATCTTGATATCAATAAACAGAGAATTTTCCTTGTACACAGAACTTGGTCTGTGTCTATTCTCTCAAGCTGACTGAAGAACTTCCAGATATATTTGATACCACAGACAAACTTGGATCAGATTTTAGACCTGACACTAGTGTATATCAGTACACTTAGAGAGGCCATCTAACAGTTCTTTATGTCCCCAAGCCATTGGGAGATGCATTCTTTGTAAAATGGTCTAGTGGTCATTTAGAATTATAATATATATATATTGTGGCAAGAACCCGCTACTGGTGAAGCACACGCGAACAACTTCTTCCTTTTTATGGTTCTTTATTGTCAGGATGGTAATAATATTATGATACCGTATACTTGCACAGCAACTATGGAGATCCTATACGCTTACTATACATAGTCCAGCTCTCTGTCCAGATCAGCCAGCTAGCCCAGCATTGATCTCCCTGAACAATGAAACAAGCAGGGTTTTATACCTGACACTCCTCCCACAGGCCTAGCTTGATAGGCAGGTGACACACCCACCTTCCCTTTAAAAGGAAACGCCCATCCCTGGCTCTGTTTAGACTAAGACACACCCTGTCTGTTTGCTGAGAGGAAGCAGCTTTTAAATCATGTAAGTTAACACACTCCAAACTACACATATGTTTTTACCTGGTTTAATCTCCACTTAGGAACATAACTGTGCCAATGTTTTATTCTGTTTGTATACTTTATCTGCCTCTTGTCAGAAAAATGCCTCCCTTTGTTACATATCCCTCCCCGTAGTGTCTCCAAGTAGGGGGACGCGGACTTCGCGAGGAGCGCATATTTTCGTGACAATGCATCTGCATTCTTGTGCAGAATCCCAGGTCTATGTTCTACTGAAAACTTAAAAGGTTGCAGTGCCAAGAACCAGCGGGTTACCTTGGCATTTACCTCCCGGTTGCTCTGCATCCATCTCAATGGTGCATGGTCTGTTATTAAGGTGAACTCTCTGCCTAAAAGATAATAGCGCAGAGCTTCTGTAGCCCATTTTATGGTGAGACATTCTTTCTCCACAGTGGCATATTTTTGTTCCCTTGGAAGCAACTTGCGACTTAGGTACAGGACAGGATTTTCTACTCCATTCTTCTCCTGTGACAAAAGTTAATCTATCTGGACAACTTTTTTTTAACATGTCTGTAAGTGGGGCAGCTCTAGTGGCGAAGTGGCTTACAAACCGTCTGTAGTAACCTACTAAGCCTAAAAAGGTTCTTAACTGTGACATTTTTTCTGGTCTTGCCCAACTTTTGACTGCCTCCACTTTGTCTAGCTGGGGTTTTACATGCCCTCGACCAAAAATGTACCCCAAATATTTGGCTTCTCTCATGGCTATGGCACATTTCTCTGGGTTAGCTGTTAACCCTGCTGACCTTTAATGAAGCTAAGACCGCCTCAACTTTGGCTAAATGTGATCCCCAGTCTGAGGTATAAATCACTATATCGTCCAAGTAAGCAGCTGCATAAGCTGTGTGAGGTCGTAGCAATTTATTCATAGCCCTTTGGAAAGTGGCAGGTGCCCCATGCAACCCAAAGGGTATGACTTTATATTGATAGAGACCATCAGGGGTGGAAAATGCAGTCTTTGGCTTGGCCGTGGAAGTCAGGGGAACTTGCCAATAACCCTTTGTTAGATCAAGGGTTGTTAAATAATTGCTACCAGCAAGATTTTCCACTAGTTCATCCACACGTGGCATCGGATAGGCATCAAACTGCGACATACTGTTTAGGCGCCTAAAGTCATTGCAGAACCTAATTGTCCCATTGAGTTTCGGGACAAGCACAATGGGACTATTCCATTCACTAGTGGACTCTTCAATTACATCTAACTGGAGCATCTTCTCGACCTCCTTTCTCACGTCCACCCGTCTGGCTTCTGGAATACGATACGGCTTCTGCTTGACAATGACTCCTGGCGCAGTGACAATGTCGTGTTCGATTAAGGTAGTGCGCCCAGGAATGGAAGAGAAGACATCCCTGTTCCGGCGAATCATTTCTTCAGTCTGTTGTCTCTGCTAAATGGACAAGGCTGGCTCTATGGGCACTTCAGACTTTTCAATGGCAGTACTCACTACCTGAGGAGAGGCTTCCTCATCATGCCAGCGTTTAAGGAGGTTACCATGATATATTTGCTCCTCACTTCTCCTGCCTAACTGGCGGACTCTGTAATTGACAGGACTGACAGCCTCTAGAACTTCATATGGGCCCTGCCAATGGGCGAAAAGTTTGCTTCCTGGGTAGGAACCAGGACTAGGACCTTGTCCCCAGGCTTGAAAGATCGAACAACAGCACTTTTGTCATAACTTTTCTTCTGTCGTTCTTGAGCCTCTTTTACATGTTGCTGCACAATGGGCCCTATCTTTCCTAGCCTCTCATACATTTGGGACACAAATTGTACCAGACATGGCTCCCTGGGACCTTGCTGCTCCCAGAATTCTTTGAATATATCTAAGATACCCCTGGGCTGTCTCCCAAACAATAACTCAAAGGGACTAAACCCTGTTATAGCTTGAGGTACCTCACGGATGGCAAACATCAAATACGGAATAAGAATGTCCCAATGTTTTTTCTCTTGAGCCACTGCTTTCCTGAGCATGTGCTTTAATGTGCGGTTAAAGCGTTCCACCAAGCCATCTGTTTGTGGATGGTATACAGAGGTGTGAAGCGCCGTAACCCTAGCAACTGGCACATGTCCTTCATCAGTTTAGACATGAATGGAGTACCCTGGTCTGTGAGAATTTCTTTGGGTATTCCCAAGCGTGTAAACATCAATACCAGTTCTTTAGCTATGGTGCTGGACTTCATGTTTCGTAGGGGAATTGCCTCTGGATACCTGGTTGCATAGTCAAGCACCACTAGTATATTGCTGATTTTTCCAGTGGCCCCACAAGGTCCATAGCTATCCGTTCAAAGGGAACTTGTACTATTGGTATTGGAATGAGAGGTGCCCTGTACATGGGTTTGGGACAGGTTCTCTGACAAACGGGACAGGACCGGCAATACTTTTTCACTGCCATGTGTACACCGGGCCAGTAAAACCTAAGTAGAACTCGTTCCCATGTTTTATCCTCCCCTAGGTGTCCCCCACAGACATGTGTTTGTGCTGCTTTTAACACTAGGGGTACATGGACCTGAGGAACCATTAATTGTTCTACTTTTTCCCCCTTTACAGTAGCAACTCTATACAAGAAATTTTTTTTAACAATAAAATATGGTATACCTTCTGCAGGCTGGGCGGCTTTCGCTACCTCATTTACCTCAGTCACACTTTTAAAGGCATGTTCTAAAGTGGCATCATTAAGTTGGTCTCGAGCAAAGTCCTGCAGAGGAAACAAAATTGGTATTGCGAACCAGTCCGTATCCCCACTGACAGGCGGGGTGGGCTCATCTGCGACATCACCGACCAATGCTAGTTTGGACTGTCCATGTTTCCCCACAGGTGGATGCTTTTGTGGAACTCCTGCTGTGACTCCCAGGATGGCATTCCGGTTTGGAGGTTCCCAAAGATCGATGTCCAGATGTTGTGGATTCTTAGGCGGTTCCTTTAAGACCGGGCTTCCGACCGTTGCATCAGTTGCCGGCATGTCCGGCCGGATCCGCTCACCGAGGACATCATTAAACAGTGGGAAGTCTCGCCCCAAAATGAGTGGATATGGGAGTTAAGGTGCTATGGCAGCTACCACCATAACAGTTTTGTCTTTGATTGTGACTGGTAGTATTGTTCTTTCATACTCCTCTGTCGTGCCATGTACACAAAGAATCTTCACCTTGTGCAACCGAGAAGTTATGGTTTCGGGTAAGGCAGAGCTGGAAACCAATGAGAGTTCACTCCCCGAGTCAACCAAGGCCAGAACAAGGTTTTGGTTGATTAGCACAGTCACCCGGAAAAAACAAGGACTTCCTGATGTGGGACTCATGGTAAAACAGCTTGGAAATGCAGGCCCAATATGTGCCATGGAACAGTCCATGGGTTCCGGTAGTTTAGGACACTCTGCCTTAAAGTGGCCTGGCTCACCACATTCAAAACACTTCAGATTAGACAGCTTTGCACCTGGCCCTCTGTCCATAGCAGTTTTGCCATTGGGCCCTGTAGCAAGGATTGTCAAACCTGCCTTTTGGCGTGGCAGCAGCTTTGGCACAAAAGCAGGTTCTTTAGTCATTTGCTGTAGCGCACAAAACCTTTATACCACGGTGGCAAGCTCTTCGTAAGTTTGTGGGTCTGATTGCAGCACCCACCTATGCAAATCGCGGTTCAGCCCCCGGATGCAGTGATCTATCACCAGAACTTCAATAATCCGAGAAGGCGAATTCTCCTCAGGCTGCAGCCATTTCTTTAAAATTTTAGAAAGCTCAGCGACTTGCGCTCTGACCAGTTTTTCTTTATCATAGCGCCATTGGTGATAGCGCTAAGCTCGGCCTGGCCCGGAAACTCCAATGCGAGCCAATATCTCAGACTTTAGGCACGAATAATCAGAGGCCCGTTCCTCATATAGATCCATATAAGCTCGCTGAGCTTCACCAGTCAGGTATGGCGCCAGTCTCTCAGCCCAATCTTTAGGAGGCCATTTTGCCCTTTTTGCAAGTCTCTCAAAGGACACCAGATACGCTTCTATGTCATCACCTGGTGACATTTTCAGGAGTACAGGACCAGGGGGTTCATTTCTGTCATGCCTCACCTGGCTTAACTCTTCTCTTAAGAGCCTTGTGTTTTCCACCTGTGCCTCGGCGACTTGTAGCATCTGAGCTTGCTGCTGTTGCTGTGCAGCGGCCACATTCACGAGGGTTCTAAGTGCTTCCTCCATGTTGACGTCTGCGCGGGTTGGGTAGCGGAAACTTGCTTCCCGGAGTTTCCCACTCCTGACACCACTTGTGGCAAGAGCCCGCTACTGGTGAAGCACACGCGAACAACTTCTTCCTTTTTATGGTTCTTTATTGTCAGGATGGTAATAATGTTTTGACACCGTATACTTGCACAGCAATTATGGAGACCCTCAACGCTTACTATACATAGTCCAGCTCTCTGTCCAGATCAGCCAGCTAGCCCAGCGTTGATCTCCCTGAACAATGAAACAAGCAGGGTTTTATACCTGACACTCCTCCCACAGGCCTAGCTTGATGGACAGATGACACACCCACCTTCTCTTTAAAAGTAAACGCCCATCCCTGGCTCTGTTTAGACTATCAGACCCACCCTGTCTGTTTGCTGAGAGGAAGCAGCTTTTAAATTATGTAAGTAAACCAATTTTAAACTACACATATGTTTTTACCTGGTTTAATCTCCACCTAGGTACATAACTGTGCCAATGTTTTACTCTACTTCCCTGCATTCTCTGCATATTGCCAGCTAAATGCCTCCATTTGTTACATATCCCTCCCCCTAGCGTCTCCAAGTAGGGGGACGCGGACTTCACGAGGAGCGCATATTTTTGTGACAACGCATCTGCATTTTTGTGTAGAATCCCAGGCCTATGTTCTACTGAGAACTTGAAAGGTTGTAGTGCCAAGAACCAGCAGGTTACCTTGGCATTTACCTCCCGGTTGTTCTGCATCCATCTTAATGGTGCATGGTCTGTTATTAGGGTGAACTCTCTGCCTAGGAGATAATAGCGCAGAGCTTGTGTAGCCCATTTTATGGCGAGACATTCTTTTTCCACAGTGGCATATTTTTGTTCCCTTGGAAGCAACTTATGACTTAGGTACAGGACAGGGTTTTCTACTCCATTCTTCTCCTCTGACAAGACTGCACCTAAGCCAACACCAGAAGCATCAGTTTGGAGGAAGAACCTCCGGGTAAAATCTGGTGCTTGTAGAACTGGAGAGGAACAAAGAGCTAACCGAAGATCAGACCAGGCGGTTTCTGCAGAGTCAGACCAGGTTAATCTATCTGGACAAACTTTTTTTTAACATGTCCGTAAATGGAGCAGCTCTAGTGGCGAAGTGGCTTACAAACCGCCTGTAGTAACCTACTAAGCTTAAAAAGGTTCTTAACTGTGACTTTTTCTCTGGTCTTGTCCAATTTTTGACTGCCTCCACTTTGTCTAGCTGGGGTTTTACATGCCCTCGACCAACAATGTACCCCAAATATTTGGCTTCTCTCATGGCTATGGCACATTTATCTGGGTTATCTGTTAACCCTGCGGACCGTAATGAAGCTAAGACCGCCTCAACTTTGGCTAAATGTGATCCCCAGTCTGGGGTATAAATCACTATATCGTCCAAGTAAGCAGCTGCATAAGCTGTGTGAGGTCGTAGCAATTTATCCATAGCCCTTTGGAAGGTGGCAGGTGCCCCATGCAACCAAAAGGGTAGGATTTTATATTGATAGAGACCATCAGGGGTGGAAAATACAGTCTTTAGCTTGGCCGTGGAAGTCAGGGGAACTTCCCAATAACCCTTTGTTAAATCAAGGGTTGTTAAATAATTGCTACCAGCAAGATTTTCGACTAGTTCATCCACACGTGGCATCGGATAGGCATCAAACTGCGATATACTGTTTAGGCGCCTAAAGTCATTGCAGAACTTAATTGTCCTATTGGGTTTCGGGACAATCACAATGGGACTATTCCATTCACTAGTGGACTCTTCAATTACATCTAACTGGAGCATCTTCTCGACCTCCTTTCTCATGTCCACCCGTCTGGCTTCTGGAATACGATATGGCTTCTGCTTGACAATGACTCCTGGCTCAGTGACAATGTCGTGTTCGATTAAGGTAGTGCACCCAGGAATGGAAGAGAAGACATCCCTGTTCCGGCGAATCATTTCTTCAGTCTGTTGTCTCTGCTGAATGGACAAGGCAGGCTCTATGGGCACTTCAGACTTTTCAATGGCAGTACTCACTACCTGAGGAGAGGTTTCCTCATCATGCCAGGGTTTAAGGAGGTTGACATGATATATTTGCTCCTCCATTCTCCTACCTAACTGGTGGACTCTGTAATTGACAGGACTGACAGCCTCTAGAACTTCATATGGACCCTGCCAATGGGCGAAAAGTTTGCTTCCTGGGTAGGAACCAGGACTAGGACCTTGTCCCCAGGCTTGAAAGATCGAACAACAGCACTTTTGTCATAACTTTTCTTCTGTCGTTCCTGAGCCTCTTTTACATGTTGCTGCACAATGGGCCCTATCTTTCCTAGCCTCTCATACATTTGGGACACAAATTGTACCAGATTTGGCTCCCTGGGACCTTGCTGCTCCCAGCCTTCTTTTAACATATCTAAGATACCCCTGGGCTGTCTCCCAAACAATAACTCAAAGGGACTAAACCCTGTTGAAGCTTGAGGTACCTCACGGATGGCAAACATCAAATAGGGAATAAGAGTGTCCCAATCTTTTTTCTCTTGAGCCCCTGCTTTCCTGAGCATGTGCTTTAATGTGCGGTTAAAGCGTTCCACCAAACCATCTGTTTGTGGATGGTATACAGAGGTGTGAAGCGCCGTAACCCCTAGCAACTGGCACATGTCCTTCATCAGTTTAGACATGAATGGAGTACCCTGATCTGTGAGAATTTATTTGGGTATTCCCAAGCATGTAAACATCAATACAAGTTCTTTAGCTATGGTGCTGGACTTTATGTTTCGTAGGTGAATTGCCTCTGGATACTTGGTTGCATAGTCAAGCACCACTAGTATATATTGGTGCCCACATGCGGATTTTTCCAGGGGCCCCACAAGGTCCATAGCTATCCCTTCAAAGGGAACTTGTACTATTGGTATTGGAATGAGAGGTGCCCTGTACATGGGTTTGGGACAGGTTCTTTGACAAATGGGACATGACCGGCAATACTTTTTCACTGCCATGTGTACACCGGGCCAGTAAAACCTAAGCAGAACTCGTTCCCGTGTTTTATCCTCCCCTAGGTATCTGTCACTCACCGGACCATGAGTGCCTCTACACTGGTGCGAGGTCCTCCATCTTTTCTACCTACACCTGTGTGGAATCGTGGCCGCTCGCTATCCTGCCACCTGCGCATGCGCAGGGCCCGCTATTAACTTCACCTGTCCATGGTGGTGATTGACAGATCAATCACCTCACCCTTTTTGAGGCACCTGCAACCCTAGGTAGGGGCATGATCTTGAAGTCTCATTCCCTGTGAAACTTCTATACCAGTTGCATCCATTGTTGTTTGTTGCGCAGGGTACAGGTACCCATATAGACTGTGTTTCCACATTGCTTCAGTTAGGACAAGCTTTCACTCAAGCTCGATATCTCCTCACGCTACTACTTGGCGTCATTGTGCATTATCTGCTGTGATCAGCTTCTCCCCACTGCAAGACACCAACTATATACAGACTATTCATTGTGCCTTCCATCTCTGCCTCTCAAGACATTGCTCTACTCGCGCTGTTCCCATACAGCCACAGTTTGCCTTTCAACTTCACTCTCCTGCATCTGGACAAGTCCTCACTCCTTCACACCACAGCAGTGGTACAACTTGCTGCACGCAGACCACTGACTTCCCTACTACATACCTGCACCTGGACAAGTCCTCCTATTACAGCGGTGGTACAACTTGCTACTCGCAGACCACTGACTTTCCTATTACCTACCTACACCTGGACCCGTTAGCTCACCATAGCGGTGGTACAACTTGCTGCACGCAGACCACCGACTACCTTGCTACCTACCTGCACCAATTCTATTCTTTCCATCAGAGCAGTGGTACAACTTGCTGTACGCAGACCGCTGACTCCTCCTCTACCTACCATCACCGATCCACGTCCACTCCTCGTGTCTACATTAACTTCAGTTTCCAGTTTACAGCTCCAAGTCATTGATTTCCTCAGACTATCTCTACTCTCCTGCTGTTGTGTCGCTCCAATCATTCACCTGCCTGCTTTGAGGTGCGTGCCATATCCCCGCCTCTCCAGCAGAGTTCCATCTGGTGAAACTCGGGTTGCAACTCCTAGTGCCCGTGACAGTGTCCCCCACAGAAATGTGTATGTGCTGCTTTTAACACTAGGGTTACATGGACCTGAGGAACCATTAATTGTTCTACTTTTTCCCCCTGTACATTAGCAACTCTATACAGGAAATAATTTTTAACAATAAAATATGGTATACCTTCTGCAGGCTGGGCGGCTTTCGCTACCCCATTTACCTCAGTCACACTTTTAAAGGCATGTTCCAAAGTGGCATCATTAAGTTGGTCTCGAGCAAAGTCTTTCAAAGGAAACAAAATTGGTATTGCGGACCAGTCCGTATCCTCACTGACAGGCGGGGTGGGCTCATCACCGACCAATGCTAGTTTGGACTGTCCATGTTTCCCCACAGTTAGGTGCTTTTGTGGAACTCCTACTGTGACTCCCAGGATGGCATTCTGGTTTGGCGGTTCCCAAAGATCGATGTCCAGATGTTGTGGATTCTTAGGCGGTTCCTTTAAGACCGGGCTTCCGACCGTTGCATCAGTTGCCGGCATGTCCGGCCGGATCCGCTCACCGAGGACATCATTAAACAGTGGGAAGTCTTGCCCCAAAATGAGTGGATATGGGAGTTTAGGTGCTATGGCAGCTACCACCATAACAGTTTTGTCTTTGAGTGTGACTGGTAGTATTGTTCTCTCATACTCCTCTGTTGTGCCATGTATGCAAATAACTTTCACTTTGGGCAACCGAGAATTTATGGTTTCGGGTAAAGCAGAGCTGGAAACCAATGAGAGTTCACTCCCCAAGTCAACCAAGGCCAGAACAAGGTTTTGGTTGATTAGCACAGTCACCCGGAACAAACAAGGACTTCCTGATGTGGGACTCATGGTAAAACAGCTTGGAAATGCAGGTCCAATAAGTGCTACAGAACAGTCCATGGGTTCCTGTAGTTTAGGACACTCTGCCTTAAAGTGGCCTGACTCACCACATTCAAAACACTTCAGATTAGACAGCTTTGCACCTGGCCCTCTGTCCGTAGCAGTTTTGCCATTGGGCCCTGTAGCAAGGATTGTCAAACCTGCCTTTTGGCGTGGCAGTGGCTTTGGCACAAAAGAAGGTTCTTTAGTCATTTGCTGTAGCGCACAAAACCTTTCTACCACGGTGGCAAGCTCTTTATAAGTTTGTGGGTCTGATTGCAGAACCCACCTTTGCAAATCGCGGTTCAGCCCCCGGATGCAGTGATCTATCGCCAAAACTTCAATAATCCGAGAAGGCGAATTCTCCTCAGGCTGCAGCCACTTCTTTAAAATTTTAGAAAGCTCAGCCACTTGCGCTCTGACCGTTTTTTCTTTATCATAGCGCCATTGGTGATAGCGCTGGGCTCTGCCTGGCCCGGAAACTCCAATGCGAGCCAATATCTCAGACTTTAGACACAGATAATCAGAGGCCCGTTCCTCATCTAGATCCATATAAGCTCGCTGAGCTTCACCAGTCAGATATGGCGCAAGTCTCTCAGCCCAATCTTTAGGAGGCCATTTTGCCCTTTTTGCAAGTCTCTCGAAAGACACCAGATATGCTTCTACGTCATCAGCTGGTGACATTTTTTGGAGAACAGGACCAGGTGGTTCATTTCTGTCATGCCTCACCTGGCTTAACTCTTCTCTTAAGAGCCTTGTGTTTTCCACCTGTGCCTCGGCGACTTGTAGCATCTGAGCTTGCTGCTGTTGCTGCGCAGCGGCCACATTCACGAGGGTTCTCAGTACTTCCTCCATGTTGACGTCTGCGTGGGTTGGGTAGCGGAAACTTGCTTCCCGGAGCATCCCACTCCTGACACCACTTGTGGCAAGAGCCCGCTACTGGTGAAGCACACGCGTACAACTTCTTCCTTTTTATGGTTCTTTATTGTCAGGATGGTAATAATGTTTTGACACAGTATACTTGCACAGCAATTATGGAGACCCTCAACACTTACTATACATAGTCCAGCTCTCTGTCCAGATCAGCCAGCTAGCCCAGCATTGATCTCCCTGAACAATGAAACAGGGAGGGTTTTATACCTGACACTCCTCCCACAGGCCTAGCTTGATGGACAGGTGACACACCCACCTTCTCTTTAAAAGGAAACGCCCATCCATGGCTCTGTTTAGACTATCAGACCCACCCTGTCTGTTTGCTGAGAGGAAGCATCTTTTAAATCATGTAAGTTAACCAATTTTAAACTACACATATGTTTTTACCTGGGTTAATCTCCACCTAGGTACATAACTGTGCTAATGTTTTACTCTACTTCCCTGCATTCTCTGCATATTGCCAGCTAAAAGCCTCCTTTTGTTACAATATATATATATATATATATATATATATAAAAACCTTAAAACTTAGAAAAACACAGCTCTCGTTTATAAAATGTTGTGTGAAATTAACCTTTTATTCATAAACCCTTGTTCTATGAGTTTTAGCGTGAGACTCTTTATTAATTTGAGGGGAGGGGAGAAGATGTGAGACTATAAGATACTATCATTCTCTCATTATGGACCAATTAGAAATCAAGGAAAACAAAATGTTCTTCCAGTGAATCCAATTATCCAATTAACTGCTCAATCAGATACATTGTAATTGATGGAAAATATATTGTCAATCTTACTGCACCAAGGAGAGCAATTATTAAGGTCCCTAACACTTGTCTGGGAAATAATATATGGTGCTACACTCCACTATAACAATGGTTGCAGCTTGGTTAACACCACCACACACAGAGATTGAGAAGACGTCCTGGCATGTAGGCTTTACAGTTTTCAACTAATACAGCTGGGCCAGAGCATAACACTCTGAGCCACATAACAGGTAAGTTACTACTTAGCAATCCACTCACCTCAGTAAACAGCGCTAGGTTGCATTGCATAGAAAGACAATGTAATATGATAAATTTAATTGACCCCAGTAATTAAAAAATGGACATCATTTTTACCTGACTATGTCTAATGAATTTGGAAGGTCCCCTTTTTGTAGTATTCGATATGCCAGTCCAATAACTCGAAAAACTTGCATTGTGTAGAAGTCAAGTTTCTTGGAAAAAATATGTGGAACTATTTAACAAACAAGACAGGTTTTTGTCTTAATTAAAATTAATGAATGAATTAAAAGTGATGTAGAACAGCTACACTATTCATCTAGCTGCCATTGCTAAAGTTGCAAAGACAAAAGGGATGTTAGTCACAAGGAGGGAAAAATTGACCCTTGTTGTCCCAGCTGTATTCATTCTATCAATTATGAATTTATAAATACAGTCCAAAGTCGCAAAAAAAGACAAAATTGAACGTTGTATCGCTGGAACTTTGCAGCTCTGCAAAGCAGCCTATTCTTCTGTGAAACTTCTTTTGCATGGAATATTTCTAGGGTTTTTTCTCGTACTTCATGTTTGCTTTTAACTGAGTACAAAGCGTCTTATTAGAAGCCTAAAGCCTTTCTGCAGAAAACTATGATCTTTATTTCTGAAGCACCAATATATCACTCAGCAATGCACACTGTGCGACATGATACAAACATATAACATATATACAGTAACAAATATATAACAGTTAACAACATGAAACAGAAGGTAACGATGCTTCTCAAAAGAACTTACAATGTAAGAGATGGGGGAAACACTTGATACATAAGGTAGAGGAATAACAATTGTGGCTCTTAGTGGGGATAGATCTTCATGGATACAGCCACTGTATGATAACGCATGCATGACAACTATAATTATGTTTGACATGTGGTGTAATTGACATTTAGAAATTAGTGCTAAACGTTTTGCAGAAAGCTGCAACATTGTTTTAACAAAATAAAAATCAAAGCGATATTCACTGCCTGCCAAGTTCTATTATAGTAAATAGGAAAGGTATATATGAGAGTTCATACTACTATCTTTCACTTGACACCTGAAATCTGCATTACACAAGTAGATAGGTTAAAAGCAACTTTAATGTACTATCGGGTTCGTATAGAGTCGGACCCATTTGCACACTGAATGCATGTCGGAAAAAATGTACGCATGAAAAAGCGTACCTATGTGTATATATCCAGATGCGTCCAGCTGGAATACAGTAACATTTGTGCCAGACATACAAGTGTGTATACTTATACCCCAGGATAGTATGGATATCTCGCCTGACAGTGTTAGTAATAAATGCTAAAGTCTCATTTCCCTATTTGTATACAATATGATAATTAAACATGTTCACTGAACCCCGTGTTTTGGTTTTCGTTTTGAATCTGTATTAACTTCATGTTTTGGTTTTGATTTTGGCAAAACCGCCCTCATGTGTTTTGGTTTTGGATCTGTATTTTTTTGAAATATTGCTGAAATATACTAAAATCATATAATTTGGCTATTTTTTTGTTCCTACATTATTATTAACCTCAATAACACTAATTTCCTGTCATTTCCAATCAATTTGACCACCTCACAGGTCACACTATTTTTTTAATCCACTTTCAGCCAAAGACTGCAGCGAGCTGGCTGGAAACTAAGAGACAGAGCAATGGCACAAACTCACGGCAGTTCATAGCACATCTAGGAAACATTGCCACGCAGCAGTGGCAGGAAAGAAAAGTTGTGCAAGATGGAATTGTCCATCGGTCCTCTCACCCACCCTTATGTTGGATTTACATAACATGATTGATGAGCAGCAGACTAGGCATGGTTAAAAAAGTCTACAATATAATGACATTGACAGTATTATTAGGACAACAATTGAAATGTAGATAGTATTTATTAGGTTGACAATTGAAATGTAGACAGTATTATCCCCAACTCATTCCCTATCTCTGTCCCTATCCCTAGACCTGTCCCTATCCCTGTCCTTAACCATATCCCTAGCCCTATAATAATACTGTACACATTTGAAGAGTCTACCTTATCATACTGTTTACCATGTGATTTGGAGATCTAATAATACTGTTGACACCTGAATTGTTGTCTGTTAAACAAGCTGATAGACCAAGGCCAAAATTTTAAACAGTGCAAGATGGAATTGTCCTTGGGCCCACCTTCCCACCTATATGTTGAAAAGGACATGTGCAGTTTAACAAACGAAGCCCTTCAGCGACAAGGAGTGCCACTTTGGTGGCTAAAGTGCTTGGTTTCTTTGGGTCCCCACAAAACAAGCTACCAATAGCTTAGCTGCCTTAAACCCAACAGTGCTGTCAATAAACTCTACAGTGGCAAAGCATGCAACCCGTGGAAGCAATTCTTACCAGTGATAAGAAGAAGACAATTGTCATGCCTGGGCATAAAACCAAAAAATCCACTTCTTATGTGTGTAATTAATTTTACCAAAACCCTGACAACAGTTGTCTAGCTATTTGTAGTGTTTGTGAAGCCACACTCAGTAGAAGTAGAGACCTTGACCATCTAGGAACCTCATCCATGTTAGACCATTTCAAGCTAGTCCCTGGCAAGCCTTTTGGAAAATAAAAAACTTATGCTAAGAAATAACAACAAGCAGTCCAGCATCAGCTAGTTCCCTTCTCTAAACTAAATCCCAGTACCTGCAAAAAAATGGAGATGCTGTCTGTGTCCCGATATATTTCTTTGTAATTTTCAATATTCTGCAACAGCATGTAGGAGATTGCAGCAGCTGCACTAAGAATAGAATATGATAGGGAATGCACTTTACTCCAGCACACTGGAGAATAATTTGCGTGTTGTGCAAGGTATTGAAACCACTCAAAGTAGTCACCTGTGAAGTCAGCTCAAACACTACTAACTGGAGTCAAGTGATTCTCCTAATTAGACTTTTTGAAAAGCAGCTTGAGAAATTGAAGGAGATGAAACAAAGGAATTCCGCTAACTATGTAGGACTTGTAGATCAAGAATTTTATTCATTTCACCAGGATCCAAGAGTTATCAAGATCTTGAAATCGGATCAATACATTTTGTTGACTGTGCTTGATCCTAAGTTTAAGAGCTATGTCTTCTCTTTCTTTCCAACTGACCCATCAAGAGATGCAATCAGCTCCTGGTCAGCAAGTTGACAGCTCAAGTGGTACATGACACGATGACGTCTCCTCCCTCAGTTTCTCAGGCAACTGCTGCTAGGAAAAAACTTACCTTTCCTGATAGACCCTGTGGTGATGCAGATGAGTCAGCACAACATTTTGACATCTGTTCTAGTCTAAAAGGATTGCCCAAAAATCGTGACAGCTCTACCGTAAAATGAACTACAAATTCCACCAGGAAAGCCTTTACCAATCAATTACATCAAAGTACTGTAATGTCGCAATGGTGGATTTCAACGGGGATGAATTAATATTGTGTGAGGATGATGTGCACACTAATCAGGGAAGCATGATAACAGTGTAGATTGCAGGTACTAGTATCTAGCTGAGAGAAGGGAGCTAGCTGATGCTGGAATGCTTGTTATTATATTGGGTAGAATGGCATGTTGGCAATTTTATGTTTTTCTACATTCAAATTTCCCTTTATTAGAGAGGTGTTTTTTTCTTTTCCAATGTAAAAGCTTGTTTTTTGGATTTCAGTTTCCCTGACTTAAACCCATTATGCCCTTGAGCATATGCTTTAGTAGATGACATAGAAAGGCTAGTATCATCATGACTGGTGCCAGCAGCTGGTTGCCATATTGATGGTGCTGAGCAATATCACTGGAGACTGACAAGAACATTGCCACCCCTCCTGTTTCTGTGTAGGCAATTTCACTGGAGACTAACCACACTGCCATCCCTCCTGTTTCTGTGTGAGCAATGGCACAGAGCAATGTCACTGGAGACTGACAAGAACACTGCCATGACTCCTGTTTCTGTGTGAGCAATGCTACAGAACAATGTCACTGGAGACTGACAAGAGCACTGCCATGCCTCCTGTTTCTGTGTGAGAAATGGCACTGGAGACTGCCAAGAAAGCTACTACCCCTGTGTCTATCTGACAAATGGCGCTGGATCTCCTGGAAGGGAGGTACGTATGGAATACAAAGATTAGCATGTATTACTGCAATTCAAATGTTTTCATTTTATTGGGTGACAGCCAAGATGATGTAGCATACTGTGATAGTTTAGCTGCTTCTTTATAAAGCGTGATATTTTTTCATTTTAATTCACAACCTTTATAAAGTTTGGTCAATTTTGTGCCTATTTGACATATATTATACAGCAGTAGCTGCAGATTAAATCTAAGATATAATAACCACATAGTTAGATTGTTAATAGGGATAGAGGCTGTTAGTTGTAGCTTATAAGGGATATTAAATTGAGATAGTAAGCAGCATATCAAAGTCTCACTAAGATCTAGTTAGATCCCTAGAACAGTGAGGAAAAAGGGAGAATACACTCAGAGAGTGCTTGAAAATGTGAAGTACTTTAACATGATCATTGACTCTACCCAGAGCCGGATTTAGACCTCATGGGGCCCTAGACAAGATATTGTTTAGGGCCCCCCTCCCTCCCTGAAAAAATCCATAGCACTATATTTTTTTTAGCATAGCATATACTCCTATAGTTAAGTAGAAGGGTAAACTATGTGCCGCCGCACATCACACTGCTCCTCCTGCATCACCATGTGGCCCCTCATTACTGTCCCTCTCATCACACTGTGCCCTCCTTTATCATTACACTGCATCACACTGTGGTCCCAGCAGTTAAAGAATAATATCCATGGACCTCATATTTTGTCAAAGGATCTAGCAGAATTTTGAATTATACTGATCATATACTCCATACGATGAATATTAAGCTCAGTGGTCGAAGTGGAAGTTTAGAAGTGGCGGTATGAAAATGTAATGAGAATGTAAACAAGTGAATGGAATTTTATTATTTTACAATGAAGGCAGTATGAGAAGTAGATGGCCTACTACCATATACACCAGGGGTGGGCAAACCTGTCCTCAAGGGCCATATCCAGTTCATGTTTTTAGGATTTCTTTAATCATGTACAGCTGAGTTAATCTATTTGGCTGGGTCAGTAATTATCCCACCTGTTTCTACAGACAGAAATCCTAAAAACATGAACTGGATATGGCCCTTGAGGACAGGTTTGCCCACCCCTGATATACACCCTACTTCCACCACTGCTTACCTTTCAATTCACACAAATTGTACTTTATCTTTAACTAAACTTAGGTATTAATCATAATTAACATGTCAAGAAACTGCAGTTCATGGTTAGCAAGCCCAGTAATAAAAAAACAGCAGTCTCCTATCACTACCACATCCCAGGCTGTCCGCCACTACAGTTACTGACTACAGCCCTCTAGCTACAGAAACATGAAAAAGTGCTGGAATGCAATAATCATGTTAGTATGTCAGTCTTCTGCATGAATCCCATAGTGCAACATTTAAACAAGTCAGACCTCCTCATAATATAAATGTCACCAGATTCAGGATAGTTGGCAGACTGCCCTGCTCTCTCCTACCTGTTCTTGTCACTTTCACGGCTTGTGGCTGCTGGTGTCTTTAGATCAGCTGCTGCTTGTCTGGGTCCTGGAATGTTGGAGGCCCTATTTGGAAAAAAAAATGGGTACACAACATTTATTTCACACCAACCAGCCACAGTGTTAAATCAATATAGCACCCACATTTTATAAGTAGACCTCCCTCCAACAAAAACATTAAATTAATAGCATACACATTTAAAAAATAAACCTATTTCCCTCCAACAAACAGCCCCTCATACACACATAATATAATTACCCTGGTCCCTCACACACACATAATATACATACACTGGCCCCTCACACACAAATATTATATTAATATAAAGGGTGCCTCTTTTCATTTTGAGGTAAGAGAGGTGTCAGGATTGAGGCAGCGGGTCATGTGAGGGAATAGATAATGAGCATGTGTCATGGGAAATATCAAAGAAAAGCTGGTGAGTGTTGTAAGGGTATTAATGGCTGAGGAGGGGCCAAGTGGGGAACAGACTTCTAACTCACATGCCCCCCCTCAGCACAGCACCTTCACACATGCCCCCTCTCTGCCCAGCACCTTTAGCCACACATGCCCCCATATGCCCTGCAGCTTCCATCACACATGCCCCCCCTGTACCCTGCAGCTTCCATCACACATGCCCCCCCTGTGCCCTGCAGCTTCCATCACACATCCCCTATCTATGCCCTGCAGCTTCTATCACACATGATGGAGCTCCTGCACCACTACCTTTGAATTCCAGCAGCCCGCCTTCACTGTCTACCATGTGACACCTGCGATCACATGACCCTGATGCCATATCAAGTGCCAAGGTACCTAAGCTGAAGGGGATTTAGCCTCTACCCCTAGCTCTAACACCAGTCGGGGGAGGGGCCAACATTTTTTTCCCCTCTCTTGTCCCCCCATCTGGGCCCCCTGAGAGCTGCTAGGCCCTAGGCAGGTGCCTAGGTTGCCTAACGGTAAATCCGGCCCTGACTCTACCAATGTACTAACCGAGCAGTAATTATACAACCCTATAACATATAGATTGATATATTCAGTTTGATATAGATCAAATTAAAACATTTTATTCTTGCCAGAATTCATAACAATGATTTGTTATAGTATAATTTTAGTTATGTATAAATAGCCTCTACTCTTGCTATCAAATCAAGTTTAGATTTTGGGATATCATATTAACAGGATCTGATATGAGAATATTTGCATTTAAATATATTAGGAGGAATGGTCTACATTGAATTTCCTTATTATGAGAAGCTATTTATTTATCATTCATATGCAAATTAATGTCCAGGCAACAGTGTAACACAACATACTTTTGTCACTTATTTCTCATTCACTTATCAATATTCTCTTTATTTTATTTATCTGGTTTTAATACAAGCCTTGCAGCAGTGAGTTTTGATATTTTAATTGAATAGCAATTAGGATTATATATTTCATATAAATTAGTGTTGCCCATTAGTGTTGCCTATTAAGTGCACCATAATATTAAAACTTCTTTATTCTCTGTTTATTGTTCTTGTCTGAGTTTAGTGCTGGCAACTCCCGATAACATTGAGGATGAAATAGAATGTTTAACATTGTAGTAGGCAACATTGGTTTGCTTTACATTGTGAATTATTTTGAAAGTGTATAATCATTTTTATTAGTTGATGAGACTTATAACATATAATTCGGGGGTGCTTTGTCCTTTTTATAGGACTTTGTGCAGTAAACACCAAAAATAAATTGACACACACACATATATATATATATATATATATATATATATATATATATATATATATATATATATATATTAACTTTGCACCATTTTTTGTTTATTTAACATATTTAACATGTACATGTATCAATAAGACCATCCTGTCGGTATCATACCTTATATTGACTGTAATTATTACAGTGCTTGCTTTGCGCAAGAAAAGACAAAGTAGGATCTCAGTGAAAGGATGTAAATGTATATCAGGGTGTGGGAGCTTTTCCTTTCCTTATCCTGTCAATCAGCTCATTATGGAGTATATTAAGTCTAGTTACTCAACATGACTGGATTTTTCTAGTCATAGGTCAAAAACAACAAATATGCTAAAAGAGCTCTTTTAGCATATTTGTTGTTTTTTGTTTTTTCCTGTCCTGTCACAGCATGGCCATGATTAACATTTATATGGCCACTCATCATTTTTAAAGTTTCAATTGGCTGTTCAATGTCTTATTATTAGTTCACAATTGCTATTATTTTATAATGGGTACATGGTGCGATGTACAAAGAGTGGCAAGTTGCGAACTTTTCAGAAACTGAAAAAAGTCTGATATTTTGCATATATGAGCATTGCAGTCATAGGTGTGATCATTTAAAATAAGACTCTCTATTGTACATTTGTTTTAGCACAAGATCATAGATATCCAGCTGTCCCTCACTGGAAGGCTATATCTGTCTGTTCTACAGCTTAAAATAAACCAATTTCACTTGCAAATATTTTCTATACCAGAGACAGCAGTTTAGTCACTTCCAAATTTAGATCTGCATATTTAGAATATGTAAAAAAGAAGGGGGCAACAATTACTTATAAGCAAAATAAATTGTTAATACTATACATTTAGAATTAATGCATTGATATAATATTGCAGTAACTATTTAGCATTCCAAAGAAAAAATGAGCCCTGAATATGCTGAGTAATTTGGTATGTAATTTCTGTCCGATATCTTTGCTAATAGCAAATATATTAATGAAGTGCGTATGTTCACAATCTTGTTTTGTACATTGGAATAAACAAAATGATAAGATTAATACATTTATTATACTCTATCAGAACATAGATATGGTGTCATCTGCTTTAGCATGCAACATGATAATATGAAGCCAATGATTACAATTACACCTTATACCAATATCAGGGTCCTGCTTGGCCGGTTGGCAGGATGAGCAGCTGGAGTATCTACTAAACAGCTCCGCTCTGCCTCTTGCAACACTTCAGTTGCTAATGATGACTCAGCCCTATGAGAAAGGAGTGGGGGGCCAATGTACATGCACTGAAGATATATGTGCTGTGATTTGTAGTTCAGCAACTTATTGTCCCAATCTAAGAGAGAGAAAGTGCCTAGTGGCAAAGGGAAATATGTAGCCAGAGTTGTGATGGTTATTGACACTCTCTCCCATAAAAATAAAAAGATCAACAAAATTTAGAGGTCATTTACATTACATTAATCCTTGCAGCTGTCTTGATTTAAAAATCTGTGAAATGAAAGCAGCTTCGTTAGCTTTTTTAATATACATGATTGAATTTATGCTATGAACTGAATCTGAATCTTCAGAATCAAGTCTTTTGATCAAAATATGAACTGATACCTCATGTTTTCATTTTGCTAGACACACACAGATATGCAGTATAAAGGACAAGCGCTGACAACTTGTCTTTTTGTTTTGTATACATATATGGACATTTATATTGCCACGCAGCTGGTACCACATACAATATGGGATATATTGAGCGCGGGCTTATTGCCAAGCAGCTGGTATTATATATAATGTGGGATATACCGAGCGCGGGCTTATTTTTCTCTGGTTTTGTTTTAAAATATTGCCTTTTTGTCATAGCAGCTGTCCATCAAGCCTATTTAAGCACATTTGGGTGTGGCTCACAAGCCAGCCTTTGCTAGATGAAAACCCCTATACCTGGGAGGTGAGTGCATCTGATTTTAACTGCATTTTAATTGTGTTTAAAGCATATAGGTTAGTGTAGGACCTGCATATAATGAGGTACCCTTGATGTTGGGATGCAGGCTTCAGTCTTTTGATCAAAATATGAACTAATACCTCATGTTTTCATTTTGCTAGACACACACAGATATGCAGTTTAAAGGATACGCGCTGTTATTTTAAGTATTTTTGACATTTACGGCCAGATTGATCCTGTATGCACTTGTACTGCTGCCCCTCCCTCCCTCCAGTGACTGACTGCTCACATCATTAGTAGTAATAGTAGTAGTACAGTGATTGACATGGGTAGGGGAGCAGGGGCAAGAGAGGGTGAATAGTTCATCTCCCTCTGTTGTTCCTACACTTTCACACTGTCAGTCACCATGCTACATTAATTGCAGTAATGGCTAGTTGGCATGGTACGCACTTGTGGAAACCTTACAGTTGTGGAGTATGACTTGTGATTGGATCAGGAGGTGAGGAGAGTGAAATAGGGGCAAGGAATGATTGAGAACCTCCTGTCTGTCTTCCAGAAGTGGAACTAATATGGCATCAGAAAGTACAGATGCTCCGGGGCTGGCATTGGGCAGTTGGGTGCATTGGCTGCCTGCCTGATAGTAGCGGATGTCTGATGGTGAAAAGTGGGTTAGAATGACACTAACCATGATATGTTTCCTATATCCTAAACCTTAGATATCAACAAAGTAGTTTTAACATTATTGTATTAAACTATTAAATCTATTACACTTGATTATTAAAGCCTGTGTGTTGAAACTTTATTAAAGTGAACTACTTACAAGTGAATGTGTGACTGTAAGTGTATGCAGAAGTGTTGGCATGTGTTATTGCTAAATACGCCATTCCACGCATAGCGTGCTATTCGCATATTTTCACATCAAGTCAAATTAAATTGATGGCTATTAATTGAAACCACTTCACTCAATTATTCGTCTTCCACATTATACATTTAGATACCATTAAATATGAAATCCAAAGAGTTCTGATCTTCCAAGATTACTCACAAATAGTATCACACTAATAAAAAGAATTCCACAAATTGTGCTCCATACTATTACCATTTAGTATTTATTTTGCACTGGCATATCTCACAACATAAAAATACAGCAGAAGGACTCCAATGGGTAAATGTATCAAGCTGCGATTTTGAAAATCCCGCAATTTTTTTAGGGCGAGATAAAAATATTGTCAATTGTTTGTTTTTTTTGTTTTTTTAAAAAGTCTCCCCTCGAAGCATTTTAACCCTAGAGCTGCCAGCCTACTGCTGACTGCACAAAAATCAGGGGGACCCCACTCAACTTTTTTCACAATTTTAGCGCAAACAGCAGTAGGCTGGTAGCACTAGGGTTAATAGTGCTAAGAGGTGGATCCCACACTTCTTTTTTAAATAATATAAAGTTAGTCAACCTAAAATCGTCAGAGTTTTGCATGTAAAATTTGCAACCAATCAGAAAGGAGTCTTGTCTTTCAAATGGCAATTTTCAGCTAAAAACAGGAGCGTTTGAAATTGATGCAAATCGCAAGAGATGAACAGCGATTTTGAAGTTCAGACTAAAAATCGCTTCTTAATACATATAGCGACTTTGGGCTTCAAATCGCCTGTTATCTCCCGTGATTTGCCGCGATTTTAAATGGCTAAAAAATCGGGCCTTGATACATTTACCCCCAGATGCTTATTGACCTTGAAGAATGCCTGATGTCCAAAGAAGGTCCCATTCCTAAATTGGAAAAGGTGACCTAATGGACCTGACTACAAAGAAGCAGAAGAACAACTATAAAGACACGGCAAACTCTCAACAAAATCTATGATGTCCACTGCTGAAACCTTTTACTGTAATCTGTAAAGATGAGTACTATGCTCTCTTGTTTGCAGACCACAATACATGAATGATGTTCATGGAAGGGTAACAAAGGGTCTAAGAGAGTTGATATGCAGTTAATGGGAAATGAGGTTTGAAAAGAATAGAGGGAAATTATCTTTCACCTGTTTCTTTTTATCACTTTTATTTCATGAAATATATAAGAAGAATGTTAGCCATAGAATGACTATATAGTTATACATTTATATAGTTATTTGTTCTTTTTCATACCTCTCAAATTGAGAGCTCCTCTGTTCAAATGTTAAGTTTTATTTAGGCATGTATGTAGAGAACAAGTAACTCTGACAAGAAAATAAGTCACACAAAGTACATTTGCATATTTTAAGAGGGGTGTTCAGGATTTACTGAGATTCTTATTGTTATATTTTTGTTAAAGTTTTGAAAATATTTTCTATTCAAAATTCTTATGTTACACATGTGTGAATTGTTCATCCTCTAGCTGCATGTATATTAAGATATGTGCGACTCAGCATACTACTATGAGGTGTCTACTGCATGAAGATACATTTAAAGCGCATTATATACTTTAAATGCTTTAAGCGCATCATCATGCAGTAGAGATGTCGACAGCATCATCAGTTTAATGACTTGCTTTTTACTGCATAAAATTTAGGGTACCCTCAAAAAACCTATTGCCAGTCCTAGGCAATGACATGCTGGCTGGTGACTCTATAGCAGAGAAATCTGCAGTATGCAGTCCCCCTGCCGTAATGACAACCAGCTCTAGCCTGAACTCCATTGATACATTTTATTAGATTGCAGTTAGTGGTGTGACCCCATTACTAACAGCAATTGAAAGCCAGTCATATTCTTGCCTCCACTCCTCCATTGTTTCGCACATCTTTCAATGACTCTAAACCTGTAAGTTGTGCCACGCTTCTGGGCACAGGTTTAAGCTTGCAATGTATATACCCCTTCCACCCCATCACACATCCAGGTTGTGTTGAGAGTTGTAGTATTATTAGTTGAGAGTTATAGTCTTATTTGTTTACTGATTTGTACTGTTTTGTTGTTTGCCCTCTGTACAGCACTGCGGAAATCATGTGGCATCCTATAATTAAAGGTTACTAATAATAATAACAATAATACAGATCAAATTCAAACATACTCCAGTATGTGAAGAGGATGTTATACAGCTGTAGGAGCACTCTACTGTATTTCCTCCAGCACCTGTCAGTAGCTACGTAGCGCTCACCTGTATTCTCTCCAGCACCTGTCAGCTGCTAGCCTGTGCTACGATTAGAAACATTCTCTCCTACCTGTTCATGCATCTTTGTCTACCCGCAGATGCTGGTGTCTTAAACTTAAGTTGCTGCCTGCCAGGATCCTGGATTGTAGGGTCCTTATTTGGAAAGAAAACAGGTACAGGAAACTTAGAATGCTTCAGCCATCCCTGACAGTAGATCAATAGGCCTCCCTCAGGCAAAGAGCCCCAGAATTAAATTATAGTATTCACATTTAATAAATATTTCACTCCAACCAGTCCTGCCATTAAATTAATAGTATGCACAGTTAATAAATAGACCTATTTTCCCACCAGCAGGCTCCAACATTACAATACCAGTATTCCCATTTAATAAATGGATATATTTCCCTCCCCCAAACAGCCTCAGCATTAAATTAATAACATTTACATATAATAAATATACCTATTTCCCACAACCATTCCCAACATTAAATAATTTGTATTCACATTTAATAAGCAGCCCACTTTCATTCCAAACTCAGCCTCACATTAAATTAATAGCTCCTATCACCCCACATTAAATTAAAAGGCCCCACTATCAAATTAAATTGCCCCATTATTATTCCCCAAACAATGCAAACGTTATTATGTTATCCAGTCAAATTCTCAAGGCATACAAAATGGCTAGAGTCCTTCTGATCCACACAAATCTTGACATAAGCAATGTTTCAAATTTTAGACCTATTTCTTTTGTTTTCAAATGTATGTGAAAGTTTGTTCATTCCCAAAATAACAGATTTTACAAGACCACACATCTCTTTAGTCCTATTCAATTAGACTTTTGACCAAACCATTCAACAAAAACAAACCTATGAAAATTCAATGTGGAATTGAACATGAAAAGTTAACTGGTAATATTCCTTGATTTTGCAAAAGCTTTTGACTCTGTGGATTACACTATACTTTCCCAAAAACATTGAAGCTCAGATATTAGAACACATGTGCTGTAGTATTTTCATTCCTGGTTGTCTGAAAGATTCCAGTTTGTGTGTCTCTGGCTCCAGACATCTAGATGAGGAATCTGTACTGGGGTCAGTTCTGTTTTCCGTATTTATTTATTTCTTTATCCACAGACTATAAATTAGTTTCTATCTGATCACTCCCCTCTTCATTGGAGGGGGAGCGGGTAGTTTAACAAAAAATACTAATTTCTCTCTGCTTCATTCGGACTGAATGTCGAGCGTGACTTCATCACATCACGCCCGACATTCAGTGAGGAGCGGCACAGAGAGAAGCAAGCAAGAAAGAAGACAGAAGACAATAAGAGAAGAAAAGTGAACAAAGAAGCCGATAGAAAAGGTAAGTGAAGGAACGGAAGCAAGGGGGAGCAAAGACAGCATGGCAGAGTGTGAAGGGGAAGCAAAGGCAGCATTGCATAGTGTGAATGGAGAGCAAAGGCAGCATCGCAGAGTGTGAATGGGGGGCAATAGCAGCATGGCAGAGCATTTTGAGGGGCAAAAGCAGCATGGCAGAGTGTGAAGAGTGGCAAAATCAGCATGGCAGAGTGTAAAGGGGTAGCAAAGGCAGCATGGCAGAGTGTGAAGAGGGGCAAAAGCAGCATGGCAGAGTGTGATGGAGCAAAAGCAGCATGGCTGAGTGTGAAGGGGGGCAAAAGCATCATTGGCAGAGTGTGAAGGGGGCAAAAACAGCATGACATAGGGTGAAGAGGGGCAAAAGCAGCATGGCACAGGGTGATGAATGGGGGCCAGGAGTAGGGGGTAACAAAAGCAGCATGGCACAGTGTGATGAAGGGGGCCAGGAGAAGGGGGGAGTAAAAGCAACATGGAGGGTACAGTGTGATCATAAGGGGGCACAGCATGGTGATGAAGAGGCCCAGTAATGTGTGTGTGATGGCACAGCGGGCTTGTGACAATGTAATGTGTGTGTGGTAAGTGGTGGCTAACTAATGGCTGCTATTTTGTTTGTTGGGTGATGGTGGGGCAATTTAATTTTATAGTGAGGACTATTATTTTAAGATGGGGTAGTTTGGGAGCTATTAATTGAACGTGGGGCTGAGTTTGAGGAGCATGAGGTCTATTTATTAAATGTGAATATGATTTTTTTAATGGCAATGACGGTTGCGGGAAATAGGTATATTTATGATATGCAAATGCTATTAATCTATTGCTGGGGCTATTTGGAGGGAGGGAAATAGATATATTTATTAAATTGGAATACAATTACTTTAATGTTGGGCTGAAGGAAGGCCTAAGAATTAATTGTGGGTCCTATTGATTTAACGCTTGGGCTGGATGGAATTTTTCTAAATGTACCCATTTTGTTTTCCAAATAGCCGCAACTAAAGAAACCAGCAGCCACAGGCGGTGAAAGTGACAAGAACAGGTAGAAGAAAGAAGGACAGTGTGTGAAATGTTTTGATTCTAGTGGGACAATACCAATTTTTTTGTGAGCGTTCTGCCCAATATAAGCGACAGGCCAAGACTGTGAACTCTTTATTTACTGTATTCTTTATATACTACACTATGGTGCTAGATGTCCTGAAAGTCAGACGTGCTGGGACATATGTCACGCTCTGACGAGTGGATACTGCACCCTTGTGCCAAAGATGTACACAATGAAGGTTTTTTCTCTGTAGATTTATAGAATTAATTCTCTTAACTGCAGTTAAACTTATGTTACAATTGATAGTGGAAAAAATACTATACTTCAACTCATTCTCTTGAACCAATAACTAACACAGAGGTTTTACTTGACATAGAGAACAAGAGGAACACAGTCTCTCTTTTTGGGCTCCTTATATATGTAATCTTCCAAGGGAGAAAAGAGAATGGTGGGCATAGTTGGAATTGCATAATATTATGGAAAATATTGCAATGCCATGTTGATTATATCTGTCTTGATGACAATAGACTTTTCTCTTGCTTGTCAATCGATTAGCAATTTATTCATACAGTTCAGTTTATTTATTTATATAAAGTAAAATATAAATAACTGCTTTTTGCTTAATTGCATGTATTGATAAAGAAAAACACCCTGATGTCTCTGTAGTATAGGTATTGTATTTTCATATGATATTTATTTACTGTAAATAAGCCTCAAAAATATTTCACAAAAGTTCAGTCAGTGCCCACTTCAAGCTCAGACTAAGGTCTGCAAATTACTTTTGTAGCCCTCAAACTAAATTTTTGTCCACATACATATATGAACAACCAATTCACAGTGATTTAATTCACAGATCATTTTGTTACTCTTCTCCCAGTATTTATTGTATATAAATGACCTCCTTTTTGTGTCATACAAGAAGCCTCTTTTAACTCTTAATTTCCTGTCTCAATTTCTGGGGGGGGGGAAATTTTTTTTTTTTTAAATATGATATTTATATCAAATTAGAAGCAGTATGCTATGGTTCATTGTCAGCATATTTTGCTAAATAGGTAAGGCAAACATTTTAATAAAAACACAATTGAGGTAATTTATATTGTACTGGGGTAAAAGTTTATTGTACAAGTTTAGCTTATTTTATTGTTAAATAAAATAATTAAATAAATGTAGTGTACTTAAAGAAAGAAATGAAGAATAATGCCATGTTGTAATCAATTATTTAACAGACAAATATATACCTATAAGTAGGTTTTCACATTCAAATGCTACAAGGTACAACTACAATGGTATACAAAAGTATTCAATTCTTTCAAATGTCAATAGATTTGTCTCTGTTGCGAATAACACTTACACTGATTGTTCCATTCAGTTTTTTCTTACTTAGTATTTCTCATTATTGAAAGAAGTCACATTACAATGTAACAACAGATGTATTTGAAAATGTTCAAGCTTCATTAGCATGTAGGCAACACATTGTTTTAAATCACAATTGTCATTCTTGTTACCAAAGAACTGTATGAAATTATAGATAATCGTTATTCTTGTTATGAAAACAGATTCCAAAACTGTATAACATTTATGAACATTGAATAAAATTAATAATATTCCCAACTTGTTGTCTTGTGAATATTGCTTAAATGTTGTCTCCACATAAAAGCTTAATTAAACAGGTATTTAACAGAATGATAATACTAGTTTGACAATTAAAAGGATTCAGAAGGGTGTTCGACCTATCTTTCACCCCCAATTTTTTTTTGACCTATTGTTATTTGTTGGTTCATTTCTGGAGTATGTAATTTCCAAAATATCCGTCACCTGGAGTTACTGTGAATGGAATTTTAAGGATGTTTGTGATGAAATTCTGAACTGATTTTTAAAAGTCCCTTATATTAGTGCATTAGCATAAACAATGTAATATATATAATATATATCTACATCCAGTTGTTGACATTTGTAACAGAGTTCAGTGCAATTTCAATAATATATTCAATTTCGGTGTAAGATATGCCATTTGTACATTTCTTTATAGGAACTAAACACTAACTGTTTGTTATTTTCACATTGCTTTTAAAACATTGTAAAGGTTCAGATATGGGAATGCATCCAACCATTTTGCCATACCCATTGAATTGCAATGACACGCCATATATATGAGTATATGTGAGAGGTGGAAAAGGTGTGGTAGTTGGTGGCTGGCCCCTGCTTCGGGACAAGCCACTTTCTTTAATGTGGCCATGGCGCGGATCCCTGTGTCTGGCTGCTTCCTCCTATCAGAGCTATAGACAGGAGTCACATGGATTGGCACCTGTCACGTGATGTGCGACCCATGTGACTCCTGTCTATAACACTGAGAGGAGGAAGCAGCCATACATGCAGAGCGGCAGGAGAGGCTGTCTGCATCTCTGACAGCGGATGTTACAAGGTAAGTGTAAGTGGGGATGATGGGGGTATGTTAATACAGTGTTTGATTGGGGGGGCTTTTAATATATAGATAGTGTATGAGGGAAGGAGGGGTATGTTAATATAGTATGTGAGTGTGATGTTTTTTTTTTTTAAATATATATATTGTGTGGGGCGGTCTTAATATTAAGTGTAAGGGATGGAGTGAGAGGCAAGGGAGGGCTGGCAAAGTTTAGACCAGGGGGCAAGACTCGACTTAGCAGCCTATTTTAAAGGGAAAAAAATGTGCCCTTGTGTGAGGGGGGTGGTTCTTAATATTATGTTTGTGGGAGGTAGGTTATTAAATTAATGATGGTGTTTAGGTGGGGGCTAATTATTTAATGGGTAATATTTTATTTGTGGGGTGATGGTGGGGCAATTTAATTTATTGGTGGGGCCTATTAATTTAAGATGGGTTAGTTAGGGGTCTATTAATTGAATGTGGTGCGGAGTTTGGGGAGAGGGTGGCTATTTAGTATTAGGCTATTTATTAGTATATGTTATTGATTTAATGCCACTGTTGGTTGGAGTTTTCTAAATTTCATGTACCAATTTGTTTTCCAAATAGGGCCTCAACATTCCAGGATCCAGACAAGCAGCAACTGAGCTAAAGACACCAGCAGCCACAGGAGTTGAAAGTGACAAGAACAGGACACACATATACAGGTACACACACTGGGCACACACACAGGGAAAGACACACTGGGTGCACACACATACTGGGCCCCACCTACCATTTATTTGGCCCCGCCAACATGAGGCCACTTTCAGACTTTTTTCCAGGGCCACTTTATGTTCCCAATCCACCCCAGCCTCGCCCTGTACACAGAAGGACAGCTTGAGACATTTGGTGAAGAGATAGACACCCCCATCCAAAAGTGAGAAAATATTTAGCAATCTTGGACACTGACAAGATTTTACACACATATTACTCAAAAAAGAGAGAAATGACTTTGAGGAAAGGGACATTTGGTGCAATACAATCAATGCAATATAATAGAGTAATAATAATAAAAATAATAATAATAATAATGATTTACTTTTATTGTAGCACTACTGACATAAAATGCATTTTTATAATCTAGAGCTAAAACCAAAAAGCATTTGAGCAAAGTAAATCAGCTGTATGTTTTGTGAAATCTCAGCAACAATAAAATGAAGGCATAGTTCACTTAGCTGTCTAGTGTTGCACACATAATACAAGGTCAGTGATTGTATGGGTGGTTATGCTATTCATCATCAAGAGCAGATAATAAAAGTTATGACGTAAAAGAAGACCTCAGGGAATACCTTTAGTACAGTCATATAATGTTTAAAGATTATGCATATCACGAAAGGCAATAAATGTGTTACTTAAGGTCATTTAGTGACAAAGTACACACCTTAACAAAATATGTGCAATAAACATCAGAAAGCCTCAATATGTATTATTTGTGTTCTTTCCAGGCAATAAAAATGTCTTTGTTTTTTAACACTTTGTTGAAAAATGACATAACAAATTGTGCAATAAAAAATGCAGAAGTAGGAGTGGAGATAGTAAGGCCAAGATAACTGCATAGCTGATGGTGCCCACTGCGATATCCATTTGAGCAAGGCAAACTGTGGGTTGGCAGAATCCATCACAGCCTTGCAGAGGTCCCTGGTGTGAAACCAGGGTCCCTATCAGACTCTGCACCTGATATGTAGTCAGCTCAAATCACTAGCATATTTGCTTTGCTTGTTGGAACACTATAAAAATAGGCCATGAAACACATGAAAATAAGCCTATGGGGTATATTTACTAAACTGCGGGTTTGGAAAAGTGGAGATGTTGCCTATAGCAACCAATCAGATTCTAGCTGTCATTTTGTACAATGCACTAAATAAATGAAACCTAAAATCTGATTGATTGCTATAGGCAAAATCTCCACTTTTCCAAACGCGCAGTTTTGTAAATCTAGCCCCATGACTTCATTCCTGCTTGAAATGGAAGATACTAAACACTTATCCTTGTTCTGCAGGCAATTGAAATAAACAGGTTTCATACCATATCCAGTGTCTTTCTTTAGTCCTCTAAGGGCCACTACAACAATCTCAAACAAATTGGAGTATATCTTACTCTTTCACCTTTTTGTATTTTTGGACAGTTTCTTGCAAAATCTACCTGTCCATAGTCATTGATTAGTGTCTAATGGCTCTTCTTTCTTCTTAGATTACATATATATTTTAAATGGGAATCCATTTCAACAATGTGTGATCAGCCATAATGAAGAGATCCTTGGCCACACAATATTTTTGTCATTGAGAATATGAATGGCCAGCATCCCCCAAGTCTTAAGGAAAATAACATGGTTTAAGGCAGGACCTGTATACTTTATCCTCTGCAGTTCAAATGGATGCCCATGGTGTATCTAAACAAAGAATAAAGACAGTGTGGCCGGGTCCCTGCAGTAACCGGCTGGAGTGTAAAAGTATGTTTTTAAATAAAGCAATGAAAAATGTATTTGTTTAGCAGCACTGGTACAGAACCGAAATGCAGAGCAGAAAAGGTTAACTCCTGGCGCTAGGTGTCGGGATTGTAACTATGCAGCCTAATCGAAATATGTGTAAAGTGTTTTGTGTAAAATGTATGTAAAATGAAAAAAAATGTGTATAAAGAAATCAGTACACTTATGTCCATGGTGGGCCAGTGGGGGCTGAAGAAGCGGCCCAAGTCCAGCGTTGGTTCCCCTGGCACCCAGCATCAGTGGCTGCCGGAGGGTCTTGTAGTGCAGCTTCCTGGATACAAATGAATCCAGGAGATGCAGCACCTCCTGGGGAATCGAGGAGGCTAAGCCACATACTGCTTCAGGTAGCGGCAGGGCAGGTACTGCTGCCCTGAGATTTGGCTGCTTTCCCCTGGTACTGTTTTCCACCACGGGGGAGAGGCAGACCCCAGAGCAGGATCCCTGGAAGTAGTAGCCTCAGACAGACTGGCACCAGGGAGGAGAGTGGGCTGAGCCCCCCTCTCCCTGACAGCTTGCGGTCAGGGGAAGAAGTATACACCCCCCCCCTACCCCTAGCTTCAATGTAAAAAGGTGTTCACCCCTCAGGGCTGATTCACGTGCTGACTGTATGAATCAGTCCAGATAAGTTAAAGAGGCAGGAGGTTGGATTACTTCCTGCTGAGCTTGTGGCCAAAACTGTATAAAAAGAGACCTATTTTACACTGAAATGCGTTATACCATCTGTACTTCTGGATATCACTAGTACCTCAAACTAGTGTATGTAACTGTCCTTATTAGGACACTTGAGCTAATAATCATCACTGCTTCAAGAATCTGCTTTGAAGACTGCTTACCCTGTAATTCCTGTGACCTGCAGAGTAGATCAAATCTAATCCGTTTCCCGACTGTTCTGAGGTTGGGATTCTGCATCCAGTACCAACGCTCTGCCTGCTACCTTGCAGCTCTGGCAAGTGTAATAGGCCGGAGGCAACCATTCACAGCAACCCTAATCTGAAGGCAAGAGGTCAGGGTTACCAGCCCAGGTCTACCAGCAAGGGGTTATACTAGCAGTGAAAGTTACCCAGAAGGAAGCGGTTCTAGGTGCCGCTAAGGAGCTTAGTGGTGGCAGGAGCAAAATGCTCTCTTACTGCGGTTAGAGGTTGCATTTGGGATAAAGAAAAGGGGACAGTGGCAAGGCAAACCCAGCCAGTCCCCAGTAACACAACAGAAAGCGTGGCATAGGAGGTCCATCCTGTCGCAGACAGTAATTGATTATTTTACATTAATGATTACCAGTGAATAAACTTTTTAAACAGATACATAGTTAAGAATTGTCTGTTATGATCTAAGTTGGGTAATGACTTATAGTCTTTTAAACAGAATTTTTCCAGTGAGTGTCATACTATAAAGAGTTGGGTAGTGTCTGATAAATTCCCGAACAGGGAGCAGCATGAGACAAATTCCAGCTCAGTCACGAATAAAAGTAGATAATTGAAGGATGAAGAAAGTCACTATGGGCCATTAGGATTAACCCTGAATGAGTTTCTTGTTATAGAAGACCAGTGTTCAGTCAAAGCTTATACTACTGTACTGTTCTACAACAATTATTTTCTTTTTAACACTCTCCCATAAAGCACAGCTTTGTGAAGTAGTCAGGTTGTTGGACACTTCCACTTCTGCCATGGAAAACTTTAACTTTGTCAGAGTTGCAATAGGCCTCTTTGTGGCCTCTCTCACAAGTGAACTTCATACATGGATGATCAGCTTTAGAGAATGGTCTACTCTAGACAATTTCTCAGTTATGCCATATAATCTCCATTTCTTTATAATAGTCATGACACTGGTCCGATGGATATCATCAATTAATAATGTGACCTCTGAAGACAACTAATTGCACCAGGATTACTTTAGAATTGTTTTGGTTGTCTTATTAAAAGTAGTGACTATGCAATTAACAAATTATAGTTGATATGTGGGGGTGAGCCCTTTTTATAGCCGCTGTTTCCCTATTTTTTCTAAATTTGGAGTTATTGGCCAAATTCTTATTATAGTTTCCCTCACCCCCCAGCTTGTGCTAGTTCATTCCCTTGGTATTTAATAACTGCTGCTACTAATTGGAGAGAGCTTGAAAATTATTCTGCAGGTAAGAATCAGCCAATTTGTAAAAATCCTAGGAATAATTATGTAGTAATTGTGATTGAAATAATGTTTAATTGAGTAGGGACTGGCCAGATCATGAAAAAGTTGATGTGAGTTGATCAGCTTAATTTGTATTGCAATATATGCAACTGATATTTCCTGTTTAATTGATTAAAAAGATTATAATTGCATAAAATAGCTTTATAGCATTAAAATGCATTACTGTTCTATAATATATTGCTAAATGTGAGTGTTCAATTTCTTCTAGTTTGTAATATGTGGTCACAGTCTTATTAGACCCAGTTTTGATTTGATGGTTATGGTGAGCAAAATATATACCTATTTTTACTAGAGATGAGCGCACTCGGATTTATGAAATCCGAGCCCACCCGAACGTTGCCGTTCCGAGTCGGATCCGAGACAGATCCGGGTATTGGCACCAAATTCAAATCTGAAACTGAGGCTCTGACTCATAATCCCGTTGTCGGATCTCGCGATACTCGGATCCTATAAATTCCCCGCTAGTCGCCGCCATCTTCACTCGGGCATTGATCAGGGTAGAGGGAGGGTGTGTTAGGTGGTCCTCTGTCCTGCTATATCTCGTGCTGTTCAGTTAAGTTCTGTGCTGTGCTGTGCTCAGTCCAGTGGTGCTGTGTCCTGTGCTCTGTCCTGCTGAGTTCAGTAGTGCTGCTGGGTCCTGCGCTGTGTCCTGTTCAGTCCAGTGGTGCTGTGTCCTGTGCTCTGTGCTTCTAAGGGCATAGTTATTTCCCCATTATTCCCAAGTTTTTAAAAAATAAAAAAAAGTTATAAAAAAATAAATAAATAATTATAACCAAATTTGCAAAGCCAATCCAGCAGTATATAAGCCCATTGGTACTGCAATATTACCAAGTTCACACATTCAGCAGTAAAAGTCCAGTGGTACTGCTATTACAAAGTTCACTGATTCAGCAGTGTATAAGTCCAGTGGTACTGCTATTACAAAGTTCACTGATTCAGCAGTATAAGTCCAGTGCTACTCTCCTTTGCCGCATATAATTTTTAAAGGCTTTGCCGAGTGTGTGTGGCTTAGTGGTACGCTCTCTTGTGCTACATATAATGGAAAACCAAAATTTGGAGGATAAAGTAGGGAAAGATCAAGACCCACTTCCTCCTAATGCTGAAGCTGCTGCCACTAGTCATGACATAGACGATGAAATGCCATCAACGTCGTCTGGCAAGCCCGATGCCCAATCTCCTAGTACAGGGCATGTAAAATCTAAAAAGCCCAAGTTCTCAAAAAATAGCAAAAAGAGAAACTTAAAATCATCTGAGGAGAAACGTAAAGTTGGCAATATGCCATTTACGACACATAGTGGCAAGGAACGGCTTAGGCCCTGGCCCGTGTTCATGACTAGTGGTCCAGCTTCACCCAAGGATCTAAGCCCTCCTCCCCCCCCTACAAAAAATTTAAGAGAGTTATGCTGTCAGCAACAACAACAAAACAGCAAAGAACTCTGCCTTCTAAACAGATGACATCACAAATCCCAAAGGCGAGTCCAAGGGTGTTGTTGGTTGTGAACCCTGACCTTCCCATCACTGTATGGGAAGAGGTGACTCCATCCAGCATTTGCAGCACGCCCTCTGCATATGCTGGAAGGATCACCCACAGTCCAGTTACAGATTTGGCTAATGAAGGTGTGAATGTTGTACACTGGGAGGAGGATATTGATGTAGCTGGCGCTGAGGAGGATGTTGATGATTATGATGCAGACAGATACCAAATTGCCTTTCTCAATTTCTATTTATATTCTAGATTATATAACGGCTGAAAAGTTTTCTGTTTTACTCCTAGTGGAGAGGGGATCTGATGCAGACAGATACCAAACTGCCTTTGTCCTTTTCTTTGTATATTTGAATTTCTAGTTCTACAGTCTATGCAGGCTGCTTTATTTATATTCAAATACAAGTATAGGGCGGGGGGGGGGGGGAGGGGCATAGATAGCCACCAAAGTAACGTGGTCCATTTAATTTCACTTTCTAGCTCCACAGTCTGTGCAGCCTGCTTTTTTTTATCTTCAAAGTATTTATATTTACAAGCCTTGCAATCTAAATTAACTAGAGGTAGTGACGTGGTAGAACTCCAAAAGGCAGTTTGGAAACCCCTGTACAAACTGGCTCTATTTTTTAACTGAGTTGTCCCCCCTCCAGTGTGTACTCGGAAAGAGTTTTTAGTGCAGCGGGGAACCTGGTCAGTGAGCGAAGGAGGTTGCTTCCTCACAACGTTGAAAAAATGATGTTTATAAAAATGAATAATCAATTCCTCAATGAAGTACAGCACTGCCCTCCAGACAGTACAGAGGGACTGTGGTTGTGGAGTCCAGCGGGGACGAATTGATAATGTGTGAGGAGGAGGAAGTACACACTGTAGGGGGAGAGGAATCAGAGGTTGAGGATGAGGACAACATCTTTCCTCAGTAGAGCCTGTTTAGTTTGTACAGGGAGAGATGAATTGTTTTATTGGTGTGGGGGCCCAAACAAACCAATCATTTCAGCCACAGTTGTTTGGTAGGCCCTGTCGCTGAAATGATTGGTTTGTTAAAGTGTGCATGTCCTATTTCAACAACATAAGGGTGGGTGGGAGGGCCCAAGGACAATTCCATCTTGCAACTTTTTTTTTGGCATTATGTGACCATTCAACAGTCGTTTGCCATGTTCAAAAAGTAAAAGAAAATGCCAACAAATTCAATAAATTAAATCAAAAGTTAAATGCCCTGACATTATTTAAAACAAGAGGTTTTGACGTGCTAGAATTAGTGTAGTGTTAAGATGTTATAAACACTACACTTGGAAATTGGAGGAGGTATTGTGGCCCCGGTATCAAATTGGGTACCGGGGCCACCCCACTACGCAGTCCAGATACTTGTTTGGTGGAATTCAGACCAGTTGAGGGTTTTATTATTATATTGTGGGGACCACTCTATCTATACCACACTACAACTCTATACCACTCTATTTAATACTTTAATTCTATTTAATACTTTAATTCCATTACTAATTCCCATAAAGAGGAACTGCCGCTTCTATTTAATACTTTAATTCTATTAGTAGTTACCATAAAGAGGAACAAAATAAACCAATTTTACCAAAAGTATAATATGACTTAGACTTACAAACACTACACTTGAAAGATGGTGCCTTTAAATGAAAAAGTCAGTCTTCATTGCACGACTATGTGCAACAGGGACAGTTCTTTGGTTTACAAAGTCAACCAATAACACTTCGACCCTGTCTGTCTTTAACATACTTGATGGGATCTCAATGACGAATGGTCTGTACCATGTTTGGAGGAGGTATTGTGGCCCCGGTACCAAATTCCACTATGCAGTCCAGATAGAGGTGTATCAGATATTAAACAACGTTGACTGTTGCTGCAAAAATTTTAAATAATATTGTGGGGAACACTACACTACGCAGTCCATAAACTTTTTGGGTGGAATTCAGACCTGTGTAGGGTTTTTTAATAATATTGTGGTGACCCACTCCTCTACGCAGTCCAGGTACATTTATTGGTGCAAATCCTACAAGTTCAGGGTTTTTATTTTATATTGTGGAGACCCACTCTTCTACGCAGTCCAGGTACATTATTCGGTGCGAATCATACAAGTTCAGGGTTTTTAATATATATTGTGGTGACCCACTCCTCTACGCAGTCCAGGTACATTTATTGGTGCGAATCATACAAGTTCAGGGTTTTTAATATATATTGTGGTGACCCACTCCTCTACGCAGTCCAGGTACATTTATTGGTGCGAATCATACAAGTTCAGGGTTTTTAATATATATTGTGGTGACCCACTCCTCTATGCAGTCCAGGTACATTTATTGCTGCGAATCATACAAGTTGATGGTTTTCTTATTATATATATTGTGGTGACCCACTCCTCTATGCAGTCCAGGTACATTTATTGGTGTGAATCATACAAGTTCAGGGTTTTTAATTTATATTGTGGTGACCCACTCCTCTACGCAGTCCAGGTACATTATTCGGTGCGATTCATACCAGTTGATGGTTTTCTTATTATATATATTGTGGTGACCTACTCCTCTACGCAGTCCAGATACATTTATTGGTGCGAATCATACAAGTTCAGGGTTTTTAATTTATATTGTGGTGACCCACTCCTCTACGCAGTCCAGAAAGATACCTCGTTGCAACGTTTTGGACTAATAACTATATTTTGAGGTGTTCAGAATACACTGTAAATTAGTGGAAATGCTTGTTATTGAATGTTATTGAGGTTAATAAAGGAGTAGGAGTGAAAATAAGCCCAAAAACTTGATTTTTAAACTTTTTATGTTTTTTTCAAAAAAAATCCGAATCCAAAACCTTAAATCCGAACCGAGACCTTTCGTCAAGTGTTTTGCGAGACAAATCCGAACCCCAAAAATAATGAAAATCCGGATCCAAAACACAAAACACGAGACCTCAAAAGTCGCCGGTGCACATCCCTAATTTTTACTAAACATGACGTTTGCGACTAGACTCTTTATGTAGCTAACTTCCCTTGGTGGTGAAAAAATGCTGCTATTGGGCAAGTGTCACTCACCGGACCGTGAGTGCCTCTTCTCGGACATTTAGGAGCCGTGGCCGTCCGCCATCCTGAGGGTCTGCGCATGCGCAGCCCTTTCCTATAGTTCAGTGTATGTTCCTTTAACTCAATTGGCAGATCAGGCAACACTCCCTATATTAAGCACCTGTGGTCAACACCACGTGGCCTGATCTTGGAGTCTCATTCCCCATGAGTCTCTGAAGGTGTTCCTGTATTCCTCGTGTATTCAGCCCTGCTGATTCCTGTGGTTTCCAAACCACTTCTACCTCTGTGGTTTCCAAACCACTTCTACTCCTGTGGTTCCCATACCACTTCTACCATCAACTGTATCATCGTGACTGTTTGCTGATTCCTATCCGCTGCCTCCGTGCACTACAGTCTTCTAAATCACTTCATCGCTATTATTATCATTGTGGCTGTTTGCTGATTCCTATCTGCTGCCTCCGTGCATTCCAGCCTTCACTTCACATCCACTCACCTGATCATCATCAAGTTCCTGAGCTGACTCCTATCCGCTGCTTCCGTGCACTACAGTCTCCAGCTTGCAACTCGTCTGTGTTCATCATCGTGACTGTTAGCTGATTCCTATCCGCTGCCTCCGTGCACTACAGCCTCCAGCTTGCAACCCGCCTGTGTTCATCACCGTGACTGTTAGCTGATTCCTATCCGCTGCTTCCGTGCACTACAGTCTCCAGCTTACAACTCGCCGGTGTTCATCATTGTGACTGTTAGCTGATTCCTATCCGCTACCCCTGTGCATTGCCGCCTCATCTCAGCTCTCCTGTGTTTCCAGTCTACTGCTCACGTTGCCATCCGCTACACTCCTGGATCTACAGCTCCTGGTCTACTCTGCCATTCCGTGTTCCATCACTGTGGGTCCTGTTGGTTGCCCCTGGTTACCTCCGTGGGCGCAGAGTCCTGCTGCTGCTGTCTGCACTACCATCCATCTCCTGCTGATCCGCTCTCCACGCCTTCACGTGTCCCACTGGTCTCTACCCTCCTGTCAGCATTGGATTCGTATCTCATCTACTACTCCTCTGCTGGATCATCTCCATTCTCCTGGGTCCTCCATGAGTCCAGTTCCACGTATTACTGATTCCTGTGGATTCGTGTCCCTGTTGGTCTACTTACCTGTGCGCTGCACCTACTAGACCGCTACCTCATCTATCCTGGGACTTCTCATCCAGCCGGCCTCCTGCCGCTCAGGTATCGCTGCACTCCTATCTGACTGCCTGCTTCTGAACCACGGTATGCATACTTCTCATTGACTGTGCTGGTGTATTGCATATCTTGCTGGACTGTGTTTGGTTCTCCTCTGGAGTCTGCTATCCGCTGAGTCTATTGCCATCATTGACTGTGTTAACTTGTGCTGGACTACTTCAAGAGACTTTCTATATTTGCAGATCCATTCAGTCATTTATATATATTGTGCATGTTACTGTGGATCGTGTATAAGGTGCCTGTGTATATCCTGTGTTGCAGTCTCTCCCTGTGCACCTCCTCACATATATATTCAGTGGTACAACTTGCTCATGACAGACCACTGATCCCTGTTTCCGGTATCACCTGTTCCAGTACCCTCTCACATAGCAGTGGTACAACTTGCTACCGCAGACCACTGACTACCCGGATACCTCCACTTGGATTCCACTCCTTCACTCAGACAGCGGTACAACTTGCTATCCGCAGACCGCTGACTCTCATCACCCCTTTGTCTCTGTTGGACATTCCTCCTCACTATAGCAGTGGTACAACTTGCTATCGCAGACCACTGACTATCTTCACGTGCCCTTGTCCATACAGTTCCTCGTGTATTATTACCTCCATATTACCAGTGCTGCTAGTCATAGACTTTCCTGAGCATCTCATCAGTTACCATTTCCTGTTCCGTGATCACCCAGCTACCAGAGTACCCTATTACCATCTACATTGCTCTGGTAAGCCTACCACCTGGTGATCCCTGGGTAAAGACTCCTAGTGCCCGTGACAGTAAGATCAGGCCATGACAGACCCAGATACGGAACCTACTGCCAAAGAGATGCTGCAGCATCTGGTTAGCCGTGTGGAGCAACAGGATGCCCGCCAACAGCTGTTACTTCAGTGTTATCAGTCATTAACCTCCCAAGGAACATCTGGACAGACTGTGACAGCTACTACTGAGGCTTCTGTGCTTTCCTCCGTTTTCCCATTGCCATCCCAGGTGTCTACAGCTTCCACGCTTCACCTGCCTACTCCGTCAAAGTACGATGGAGACCCCAAAACTTGTAGGGGTTTCCTCAACCAATGTTCAGTCCATTTTGAGCTCCAACCTCAAAATTTTTCTACCCATCGTTCCAGAGTGGCCTATCTTATCTCTTTGTTTTCAGGACAAGCCCTGGCTTGGGCCTCCCCTCTGTGGGAGAGAAACGATCCAATACTACAAGATAGTGCCAAATTCATTTCTACATTTCGAAGTGTGTTCGATGAACCAGGTCGTGTGACCTCCGCTGCTTCCAGCATCCTCCGTCTGCGACAAGGATCTCATACAGTAGGCCAGTACGTCATTCAATTTAGGATCTTAGCCTCTGAACTTCAGTGGAACACTGAAGCCCTAGTTGCCGCCTTCTGGCAGGGGCTCTCCGATAAAATTAAAGATGCACTAACTACTCAGGAGCTTCCTTCGTCACTTGAGGATTTGATCTCTCTATGCCATCGTGTTGATATGAGATTTCGTGAAAGAGAGGCTGAGAAAACGACTTCTGCTAAAGCACCTCTTCGTTCTAACCCTCAATTTCGTCCAGTGTCACCCACTGTGATTCCCATGGAGATAGGACGTTCCAAGTTATCTTCTGAGGAAAGGAAACGAAGAGTCAAGAATAGACTCTGTATCTATTGTGCTGATTCCACTCATGTTCTCAGCTCCTGCCCTAAGAGATCGGGAAATGCCAGGCCCTAACTAGTTCTGGAGAGGTGAAGTTAGGGTCCCTGGAGTCCTCTCCATCTTCTATGAAATCGAAAATCTGCGCTTTTGATGTTACAATTTCCTTTGCTTCTAAAACCTTCGAGTCACAGGCATTGATTGATTCCGGAGCAGCAGGAAATTTCATTTCCAAATCATTAGTAAAGCAATGGTCTCTACCAGTGATTACCTTAAAAACACCCATTACTGTGACGGCTATCGATGGATCACGTCTCATCAACGGTCTCATCACCCAGAGTACGTCTCCAGTAACCCTTCAGATTGGTGCCCTGCATCATGAAGAAATATCGTTTTTAATCCTTCCTGTTACGACAAGTCCGATTGTCTTAGGCCTTCCATGGCTTCAGTGTCACTCTCCCCAGATTGACTGGCGCACCCCTCAAGTCACGTCTTGGGGGTCTGAATGTCACCATCATTGCCTTTCCCAAGTCATTCCTCTCAAAGTACAGCAATCTTCCATCTCATCTACCTTATCGGGACTCCCTCCTCAATATGCTTCATTTACCGATGTTTTTGATAAAGCTCAGTCTGAACGTCTTCCTCCTCATCGTTCTTGGGATTGTCCGATCGACCTTCTTCCTGGCAAGACTCCCCCCAGGGGCCGGGTCTATCCACTCTCGTTACCTTAGACTCAAGCTACTTCTGAGTATATACAGGAGAACCTCCAGCGTGGGTTCATTCGACCTTCCACCTCGCCCGCTGGAGCTGGGTTCTTCTTCGTCAAAAAGAAGGATGGATCATTACGCCCTTGCATAGATTTTCGTGGACTCAATGCCATTACTATCAAGAATCGGTATCCCATTCCGTTGATCACTGAGCTATTCGATCGCATCAAGGGAGCCCGTATCTTTACTAAGTTGGATCTTCGTGGTGCCTATAATTTAATCAGAATCCGTTCCGGTGACGAATGGAAGACAGCGTTTAACACCAGAGACGGGCATTACGAATATCTGGTAATGCCTTTCGGGCTGTGTAATGCCCCCGCTGTTTTTCAAGGTTTCATCAATGAGATCTTTCGGGACTTATTATATGTATGTGTCGTCGTCTACCTGGACGACATACTGATTTTTTCACAGGACCTGCCTTCTCACCACCTACATGTGGCAGAAGTCCTCTCCAGACTACGGAAAAATTCATTGTTCTGTAAATTAGAAAAATGTTCATTCGAATTACCCCAGATTCCATTCTTGGGGTATATAGTTTCCGGAGTTGGCCTGAAGATGGATCCAGACAAAGTGAGTGCTGTACTACATTGGCCCCAGTCAACTACTCTTCGTGCTATCCAGCGTTTTTTAGGTTTTGCCAATTACTATAGACGCTTCATTCAAGACTTTTCCTCCATTGCATCTCCTATTGTGGCCCTGACTCGAAAAGGGGCTAATCCTAAGCAATGGTCACCTGAGGCTCTTCAAGCCTTTCAAACACTAAAAGAGTCCTTCTCTTCGGCTCCAATCCTTCGACAGCCTGATGTGACACTCCCCTTCTTCCTAGAAGTAGATGCCTCTAATGTGGGCTTAGGAGCTATTCTCTCCCAACGCTCTGAACAGCAAAAGTTCCATCCTTGTGCCTTCTATTCTCGGGGTCTCCTGCCCGCAGAGAAGAATTATACCATCGGGGACAAGGAATTACTGGCTATCAAAGCCGCATTAGAGGAATGGAGATACTTATTGGAGGGAGCTCGCCATCCGGTGACGATCTTCACGGATCATAAGAACTTGTCATATCTCCAGTCTGCCCAATGCTTGAACCCTCGTCAAGCAAGATGGTCTCTTTTCTTTTCCCGTTTTGAATTAATAATTACCTTCAAACCAGCTGCCAAGAACAAAAAAGCTGATGCTTTATCTAGAGCCTTTGTGACGTCCTCTGATATAGAAGAGGGTTCCAACCATACCATTCTAGATCCCAAATGTATCTCACTGGCTGCTTCATCCACCAAAACACTACCATTTGGGAAGACCCTCGTGCCTCCTACTCTAAGGAGGAAAATCCTTTCGTGGTTCCATGCCTCTCGTTTTTCTGGACACGCCGGTGAACACAAGACTTTTGAGATCCTCTCTCGAAGTTACTGGTGGCCTTCAATGAGGAGAGACGTCAAAGAGTTCATTGCTTCCTGTGAACTATGCTCTCAGTTCAAATCCTCCCGTAGAACTCCAGCAGGGTTGCTACGACCACTACCCATTCCGTCCAAACCATGGACCCATATTAGTATGGATTTCGTTACTGACTTACCACCTAGTAAGAATCATAACACTATTTGGGTGTGGTGGACAGATTTTCGAAGATGGCTCATTTCATCCCTCTGCCTGGTTTGCCTTCCTCGTCCATCCTGGCTGAACATTTCATTAAAGAGATCTTCCGTATCCATGGATGTCCGTCTGAGATTGTGTCTGATAGAGGAGTACAATTCGTTTCCAGATTCTGGCGAGCCCTTTGTAAAACCTTGGGCATACGATTAGCACTCTCATCTTCTTACCATCCGCAATCTAACGGACAAACTGAACGTGTCAATCAAGATCTTGAGACTTTTATAAGAATGTTTTCATCAGCCAATCAAGACAACTGGGTAGAGTTGCTTCCTTGGGCTGAATTCGCCCATAACAACATGTATCATGAATCATCAGCCAAAACTCCATTTTTTGTGGTCTACGGTCACCATCCGTCTTTTCCGGAATTTCCTGCCCTCCCGCCCACCCAAGTTCCTGCGGTGGAAACTGTTTGTCAGACCTTTAAAAATATCTGGTCTCAGGTTAAAACCTGTTTAAAGAAGACATCTATCAAATATAAATCTTTCGCAGATAGGAAGAGGCGGGCTATTCCCCCACTAAAAATTGGAGATCGTGTCTGGTTATCCACCAAAAATATTCGTTTGAAGGTTCCATCCATGAAATTCGCCCCCCGTTTTATTGGTCCATATAGGATCATTCAAGTAATCAATCCAGTATGTGTGAAACTTCTTCTTCCTAAGAATCTTCGGATTTCTAATGCCTTCCACGTATCCTTGCTCAAACCTCTGATTATCAACCGGTTCTCAACTCCTCCCTCAGCTCCGCAGCCAGTTCAAGTCCATCAGGAGGAGGATTTCGAGATCACTGAGGTGCTAGACGCAAAAATTTCGCGAGGAGGTCTTCATTTCCTCGTTCATTGGAAGGGCTTTGGTCCTGAGGAGCGCTCTTGGATCAAGGCTGAAGATCTTAATGCTCCTGCCCTTTTGAAGAAGTTTTATGCCAAAAATCCGGACAAGCCCGGTTCCAGGCGTTCTGTGCCCACCTTTAAAAGGGGGGGTACTGTCACTCACCGGACGGTGAGTGCCTCTTCTCGGACATTTAGGAGCCGTGGCCGTCCGCCATCCTGAGGGTCTGCGCATGCGCAGCCCTTTCCTATAGTTCAGTGTATGTTCCTTTAACTCATTTGGCAGATCAGGCAACACTCCCTATATTAAGCACCTGTGGTCAACACCACGTGGCCTGATCTTGGAGTCTCATTCCCCATGAGTCTCTGAAGGTGTTCCTGTATTCCTCGTGTATTCAGCCCTGCTGATTCCTGTGGTTTCCAAACCACTTCTACCTCTGTGGTTTCCAAACCACTTCTACTCCTGTGGTTCCCATACCACTTCTACCATCAACTGTATCATCGTGACTGTTTGCTGATTCCTATCCGCTGCCTCCGTGCACTACAGTCTTCTAAATCACTTCATCGCTATTATTATCATTGTGGCTGTTTGCTGATTCCTATCTGCTGCCTCCGTGCATTCCAGCCTTCACTTCACATCCACTCACCTGATCATCATCAAGTTCCTGAGCTGACTCCTATCCGCTGCTTCCATGCACTACAGTCTCCAGCTTGCAACTCGTCTGTGTTCATCATCGTGACTGTTAGCTGATTCCTATCCGCTGCCTCCGTGCACTACAGCCTCCAGCTTGCAACCCGCCTGTGTTCATCACCGTGACTGTTAGCTGATTCCTATCCGCTGCTTCCGTGCACTACAGTCTCCAGCTTACAACTCGCCGGTGTTCATCATTGTGACTGTTAGCTGATTCCTATCCGCTACCCCTGTGCATTGCCGCCTCATCTCAGCTCTCCTGTGTTTCCAGTCTACTGCTCACGTTGCCATCCGCTACACTCCTGGATCTACAGCTCCTGGTCTACTCTGCCATTCCGTGTTCCATCACTGTGGGTCCTGTTGGTTGCCCCTGGTTACCTCCGTGGGCGCAGAGTCCTGCTGCTGCTGTCTGCACTACCGTCCATCTCCTGCTGATCCGCTCTCCACGCCTTCACGTGTCCCGCTGGTCTCTACCCTCCTGTCAGCATTGGATTCGTATCTCATCTACTACTCCTCTGCTGGATCATCTCCATTCTCCTGGGTCCTCCATGAGTCCAGTTCCACGTATTACTGATTCCTGTGGATTCGTGTCCCTGTTGGTCTACTTACCTGTGCGCTGCACCTACTAGACCGCTACCTCATCTATCCTGGGACTTCTCATCCAGCCGGCCTCCTGCCGCTCAGGTATCGCTGCACTCCTATCTGACTGCCTGCTTCTGAACCACGGTATGCATACTTCTCATTGACTGTGCTGGTGTATTGCATATCTTGCTGGACTGTGTTTGGTTCTCCTCTGGAGTCTGCTATCCGCTGAGTCTATTGCCATCATTGACTGTGTTAACTTGTGCTGGACTACTTCAAGAGACTTTCTATATTTGCAGATCTGTTCAGTCATTTATATATATTGTGCATGTTACTGTGGATCGTGTATAAGGTGCCTGTGTATATCCTGTGTTGCAGTCTCTCCCTGTGCACCTCCTCACATATATATTCAGTGGTACAACTTGCTCATGACAGACCACTGATCCCTGTTTCCGGTATCACCTGTTCCAGTACCCTCTCACATAGCAGTGGTACAACTTGCTACCGCAGACCACTGACTACCCGGATACCTCCACTTGGATTCCACTCCTTCACTCAGACAGCGGTACAACTTGCTATCCGCAGACCGCTGACTCTCATCACCCCTTTGTCTCTGTTGGACATTCCTCCTCACTATAGCAGTGGTACAACTTGCTATCGCAGACCACTGACTATCTTCACGTGCCCTTGTCCATACAGTTCCTCGTGTATTATTACCTCCATATTACCAGTGCTGCTAGTCATAGACTTTCCTGAGCATCTCATCAGTTACCATTTCCTGTTCCGTGATCACCCAGCTACCAGAGTACCCTATTACCATCTACATTGCTCTGGTAAGCCTACCACCTGGTGATCCCTGGGTAAAGACTCCTAGTGCCCGTGACAGCAAGGCTCTGGTGCCATTGCTGATGGCCATTTCTTAACTCTACAAGCCAGGAACCTGATAATGAGCAATATTCCAAACCTTTATGATTTGCGAAAAAACACAGCTACCTTAAGACCTCCTTGCATATAAAGGCCACTGGCTCTTCTGGAGCAATAATCCAAACAGAAAAACTGAGAGGAGGTGGGAAAGACCATCAATGAATGTAAATCTTATATTGCATTAACAACACAAATGGATACTGTAAAGGAGATGGGAATTCTATTGCTTCTAATAAAGCTGCCATGATGTCTGAAATCACCAGTTTTACAGAGTCAAATTGTGTAGCTGCAGGAAGCATATAAAAACATAGAAATTCGTAATAAAGACTATTGTCGAAGTCAGCAAATTGGATAAAGTCATTTCAATTAAAGTCTAGCAAACTTGGTTGTCTTTGTCTGAAAAGATGCGTACGGTACGCTACGACGTACCAGGGCATGCTGCGGCTTGAAAGGGCGTACGCATCCACTACACGTGGCAGCAACAGTAATTGGTCTTTTACCATACATTCGCACAAACACGCATACTTATAAAATAGCACACATTAATGGTAGTTGCAACACATAGTCAGTTATGTCGAAATATAGTAGTATTTATATGTTATATCAGAGTTACATGCATATTAGTGAAATACACGGAACGGGTTGAAGGAATAACATCATGAGTGGTATCATAATGAACCTTGTCACATATCCTACTGTTTGGTTCACTCTGCGAGGGAATCGCAGAGTGCATACGCAAGTTATGAATTATAGGGAATTATGAACTACTTAAGACTAAGGAATCTTGGCGGGAAGAGCAGAGCATACCCTCTGCTGAGATGACCCCCTCCTTTGGATTCCTTAGGATGAACCAGCCAATGATTGACAACCCCTTGGACATTCCTGAGACCTGGATCAATAGATGCAAGCTATTCCATCTTCATTGTATTACTGTATTTGATTGTGTATATAAGCAGCAGCTTGTGATCCAGAGTGCAGACATCTTGTCCCCAGACTTCAGTATTGAATGACTGCACTGGATCCAGAGCGCCTGCGATAAGTAACGGCTGTATTTACTATTACTTCGCTTGAGTATTTATATTCTATTATTTGCGAATAAATCTTTGTGCATTGGAAACACAACTCGAGGTTCGACAATCGTTATTGGTTAGCGACAATACGCACATAACAATTTGGGGGCTCGTGAGCTTTGGAGGTTTCATTGCCGATGATATGCAAGACCAACGGATTTCGGTTCCTCAACAAAGGGTGGAGACGCGTCATAAACGGGTAAGAACGCATGGTGTTCAAAACCTGAATTTTACTCTGTGTTGTGAAACCGAATGTCCGTTTTGCATTATCTAGGGCACGCTAACTAGAACCTAGGGACAAAAGAGAAAACTGTTTCTTTTTACTGTCATTGTGCGTTTTAACTGTATTGCATTGCTTAGCGTATGTGTATTTCCTGCTGTGCGTACGCGAACTTCCGGTAGACTTGCCACGTGGTTAAACAATCGTTTTGATAGTTATTATACATGCATAGTATAATTACTTGTTAAAGCCTCAGAGACATTATTACTATTGTTGGGAACTTATGATTTTCTGCACAGAAAAGGTGTATAGTGTGTGATGTTGTAACGTAGATACACTGTTTATTATTCATTGGTTCTCAGTTGCTGTCTGACGAGGCGGATTGCCCAACTGAAGGACGGTATACAGGGCAGGTGTACCAATAGATCGCAAGGTTTGCTAATAATTAGTATTGGTAGGCAATGCGATCCGATCGCACCGTTAGTGCGAATTGGTGAAGCAGCTAGGAGGAATTATACTGGAAACGCAGGTTGATTGTATCGCCTTTGCGCTCCCAGCGATAATAAACTCAGCAGATTTTTGTGGTTGAGCCAGGGTATCGAGGAGCTGATAGCCCTTGGGGCCCACAGTGATATTTCTGTATTAGGGATCCTCGCCTGGTGCGAGAAAAGCGAGTGAACGCGGCTAAAGGAAATACGTTCACCGAGCATTATAGATCTCTAGCGGTGAGTATAGCAACAGAGTTGAAATTATTAGGTGGAAAGAACAGAGCATTGCGGTGTGTCTGTATTTCACATTTGGCCGGAAGGAACAGAGCATTGCGGTGTGTGTGTGTTCCGGGTAGAAGGTATATTGTTCAACATGGGTGCTAATCATACGCTAGAGATGGTCAGTGTACTGCCTAAGGAAGGCCCTATTGGTTCAGCGAGGTTTCTCATGTGTAAGAAATATGGTGCATACGCAACTGTGTATTGTGACACATGGGTCGGGATGACCAAACGCTTGTGATAGGCCTTTCCCAACAATAGGAAGTTTTAATGCAGAGGTACTAAATACCGTAAAAGATAAAGTATGGTTGATCAAATCAACAAAAAAGAGAAATAGACATAATGATTGTTTAAAATTGTGGCAAATGGAAGGTAACACGTGGCAGAGCAGCGAATGCAAACCGGAAGTAGGCGTGACGAAAAGCGCGCGCAAGGCGGATGTAACCATTGAGAAGCATTGAGAAGCATGGCGAACTCAGCGCAAGCGCGCCCCCGCCACCTTATGTGGCGGGAGGGGTAAGTACAGCCGTTGTTAAAACTGAAAATAGAAAAATTGCTAAATTGTACCCTGTTTTAAGCCAGTTTCAATCAAGTGTATCTGAAAATGAAGATGAACCCACTGTGATTTCGGCCATTGCCCATGCTGTTAGTGTACTAGAGGCTCAGCGCAAGTATGAGAAAATGGCTGAGATAGGTGAGAGTAGCGTGATCACTAGGAGTGAAAGCGTTCTAAATCTAGGACCAGTAAATCCTGTAGTGTCCCCTGAAGTCAGTGTACCAGAGGGTGCGTTCCCGGTCCGCACAATATCGGTTCCCAATGGGAAACCGGATAAGGATGGTGTAGTTCCTTTAAGAAATGTTACAATGCATTGTCCCTGGACTAGATCAGAATTACGTTCCATTATGACTGAATTCCCAGACCCTAGAAAGGAGTTAGCTAAATGTCAGAAATTTGTTAAAGACTTAGGGAATGCTCACGAACCAACCAGTAAGGATTGGCGGGTAGTGTTGAGGGCGTGTCTTCCTCCCAATACTAACATACAAAAATTTATTGAAGATTGTTTGTTGGAGGAAGATGACACCTTGACTATGAGATTAACCAACGGAATATAGAACAAATTGTCAAACCATCTGTTTTCCAGTAGTAGTAAATTGGAGTAAGATTTTCACCATTAAACAAAAGGATAGTGAAACTGCCTCAGATTACTTTGCTAGAGCTATAACAGCGATCGCAAGAGAGGTAGCTGTAGAAGTACTGATGGATGGCCTTAGAGAAAATTTAAAGACGAGAGTACAAACCACATTACCTAATTGGAGAGGCGTCACGGTAGACTCTCTTAGGGAGTCTGCTGTGGAGCATGACAGGAACCTTTTTAGAAAAAGGGAAGAGAAAAGTGATAAGTTAATGACGGTAAGTATACAGGCTCTAGAAGGGGTGCATACACGACCACCAGCATACAACCCATATAACAGGAAACCTAAAGTGATCAGGTGTTTCAACTGTAACAAGGAAGGACATTACAGGAGAGATTGTAAAAAGGAAAGACTCAATACACATAGGGGTGGGTCACATAGATATCCTCCAAGGAGGGATTCACATAGACTAGAAGACTCACATCTACCCGCGCATATTATGGCAGCAAATGCTGCACGGGAAATCAATAGTCAGCGCTAGGGGTCAGGTCATACCTGTAGTCTACAGCCAGTGAGGTTAACTGAGAGTCAGAGTGAAGAACCAACAATGATAGTTGACATAGCTGGTAGGAAACAAACTTTTCTTGTAGATACAGGGGCGGCCCGATCTGTGATAACCTCCCCCTTTCAATCTACAGGTGACCAGTAAAACTATTCCAGCTGTGGGGGTAACGGGAAAAGTGTTACATTATCCTCTAACTAAACCCGCTGAAGTTACTATTGGCCCTCTGCATACTAAGCATTCGTTTCTCTTAGCTGCAGCAGCTCCTACTAACTTGCTAGGGAGAGACTTGTTATGTAAAATGGGATGTGTCATATACTGTACTTCAGATGGTGTGTTCCTAGATATACCCGAGAAGGTCGCACATGAGGTACAGAACATATTGGACACCCCTCAAAGGTTAATGTTACACTCTCCTGTTATAGAACAAAGTCCACCTCAAGTAAAGGGGATGTTGCTGGAAATACCAGGTTCCCTATGGACCAGAGATGGACAGGACACTGGACTGATGGCAAACGTAGCCCCTGTCATGGTCAATCTAAAAAATGGTAGGATAGCTCCAAAAATCCCACAGTATCCATTAAAACCGGAGGTGGAACTAGGGGTATATCCTGTTATTAGGAGGCTGTTACAACAAGGGATTTTAATCCGTACAGCCAGTACAGCAAATAGTCCCATTTTCCCTGTGAAGAAGAGTGGGGGGAGGGGCTATAGATTAGTCCAGGACTTAAGGGGAATTAACAAAGTTGTTGAGAGCCAATTCCCGTAGTGCCGAATCCAGCTGTCATCCTCATGCAGATTCCACCGTCTGCCAGTCATTTTACTGTCATTGATCTATGTTCTGCTTTCTTTTCAGTCCCTCTTCACCCTGACTGCCAATACCTTTTTGCATTCTCCTACAGGGGAGTGCAATACACATGGACCAGACTACCCCAGGGGTTCATTGACAGCCCCAGTATTTTCTCCCAAGCCTTACATGACTGTTTGCAATCCTTTCAACCCCACAATGGGTCTGTTCTAATTCAATATGTGGACGATTTGTTGTTGTGCTCCGATTCTTTTATGTCATGTTTACATGATACTAAATTTTTATTGCTTTATCTTTCACAAACAGGGCACAAGGTGGCATAGGATAAATTACAGCCATGTCAGACTAAGGTCAAATACTTAGGACACTGCCTCACTAAGGGGCTAAGACACCTGACAACCGACAAAATTGAGGCCATACAACACATGACCCTGCCACAGAGCCAGAAGCAGATTCGTACTTTCTTGGGGATGTGTGGATACTGTAGGTCCTGGATCCCAGGTTTTTCTATTCTGGCATTACCATTGCAGGAGCTAGTCTCTTCCTCAAAACCAGAATGTGTTGTACACACAGAAGAGTCAGAGCAAGCGTTCTTTAATCTTAAAGATAGTCTGACAAGAGCACCTGCATTGGGAATACCTGATTATGAAAAGCCTTTTGAGCTATTTTGTACAGAAGCTGATGGCTGCGCAGCAGGTGTCCTCGCACAGAAACATGGTGACGCTAGCAGACCGGTAGCATACTACAGTGCACAATTAGACAATGTGGCAAGATCACTCCCAACATGTCTCAGAAGTGTAGCAGCAACGGCCCTTCTAGTAAGTAAGAGCGAGGATGTAGTATTAGGACATAATTCAACCATCTATACACCCCATGCTGTATCAGCTCTGTTAAATTCAGCCCTAACCAGACATGTTTCTTCAGCTAGATTCACAAAATGGGAACTAGCCCTGATGGCACCCATCAAACGATGTAGCACCTTAAATCCAGCTACATACCTTCCATATGTGTCTCTAGAGACACAAAGGGTGGGAGATGAGGAGACCCTGGTTGATGATGAGTTAGGCAAGAATACTGACACGCATGACTGTATGGAACACCTGAATCAGACCTTTACTGCAAGGCCCGACATACGTGACACCCCCTTAGAAAATGTAGATTTTACGTTTTATACAGACGGAAGTTGCCATAGACAGACAGAGACAGGAGAGCTATGTACTGGTTACGCTGTTGTAGACGATCAGGATGTGGTAAAAGCTAAACCACTTGGCCCACCTCACTCAGCCCAGGTGGCGGAACTAGTAGCACTAAGGAGAGCGTGTGAATTGGCAGAGGGTAAATCAGCCAACATATATACTGACTCTAGGTACGCCTTCGGGGTAGTGCACGATTTTGGGGCCCTTTGGCGTCTTAGAAACTTTACGACAGCAGCAGGTACACCAGTGGCACACTCACAACACATAAAAGGACTTCTGACAGCGATACAGTTACCCAGAACAGTAGCCGTCATAAAGTACAAAGCCCATACCTTTGAAGAAGACCCAGTGTCATTGGGCAACAACAGGGCGGACGAAGCTGCTAAATGGGCAGCAGGGAAACCTATGACTCTATCGACCGAGACTATGATGGTTTTTCAGACATTAGACATGCAGAAATTAATTGAAATGCAAGATTTGTGTTCCCTGCAGGAAAAGGCAGTCTGGAAGGCGAAGGGATGTGGTCAAGAGTCCTCAGGACTCTGGAGGGATGGACAAGGTAAGCCTGTAGCTCCCCGAACATACTATCCAAGCCTGGCTGAAGCAGCACACGGCCTGACTCACCTGGGTAAAGAAGGTATGTGCAAACTGGTGAGAGCATACTGGTGTGCTCCCGGATTTTCCTCTCAGGCTGGTAAGAAAGCAATGTCATGTCTTACTTGTTTGAGGAAAAATTGTTGGGAAAACTATTCCAACTGAGCCACCCCACATCCCTCCTACAGACGGACCTTTCCAGGTAATACAAATTGACTATATCCAATTACCACCGTGCAGGGATTTAAAGTATGTGTTAGTGTGTATTGATGTGTTTTCCGGTTGGGTAGAAGCATATCCGGCAGCCACTAATACTGCTGTGTTCACAGCAAAGAAAATTGTACAAGACTTTGTGTGTAGGTTCGGTATCCCTAGAATCATTGAAAGTGATAGGGGTACCCATTTTACTGGTGATATCTTCCAAAATATGTGTAAACTCATGGGAATCAGTAGCAGACTTCACACCCCTTACCGACCACAAGCCAGTGGTAAGGTGGAGAGAGTAAACGGTACTATAAAGAATAAACTGGGTAAGATAATGGCTGAAACTGGGTTGGCATGGCCTGAGGCCTTGCCGTTGGTCCTCCATAGCATTCGAACCACTCCTAGACCTCCTCTCAATCTGTCCCCCTTTGAGATACTGTTCGGACGACAACCTCATTTGATCGTGAGTCCACAAGACGACTTAAAGTGTAATAATGAAGTGACTGTACAATATCTTATAAGAATGAGTAGACAGCTGAAACAACAACAACAAAAACTAAAAATGCTGTCACCTGGTATGCCAGAGACGAACTGTCATGATGTTGAACCTGGAGACTATGTTATGATCCGCAATTTCTTACGTTCAGGTTGTTTAACAGACCGTTGGGAAGGCCCGTACCAAGTGCTGCTGACCAGTACTACATCACTGAAGGTTGCAGAGAGAGACACTTGGGTCCATTCCACCCACTGCAAGAGAGTCCATAATCCGGAGAAAGTGCAAGACAAAACTCAGACCGACGACATAGAGCTGTCACTTGTGAGCCTGTTCCGGGAGACATAAAGCCTGCAGTTGAGACACCTGAACCAGAGACGTTGCCTCAGAACTATCTTTCCAGCGATGGAGTGGCGGTTTTTGTTTTTCTTTTGTTCCAGGATTTTCCTTATTTTTACTTTTTCTAGGACATTCTATTTTTGTGAAGGAGGATGGAGGACGGAGGAGAGTTCTGGGAGTGATACGGATGAAATGGAGGCCGAAGAAAAGTTAATAGGATACTCAGAGCAGCCCATTATCAAACTTGGTCCAGGGGTTATGAAAAGGTCTGCTAGCTCAGGAACTCGGAGGCAGTGTGAGGGGCTATTGTCTGATGAGTATTGTATCTGCAAGTTCTGCGACTCCCTAGTTGAAGAGAGATGCATCCAACGATGCCAGTACCCAGTACCCTGAATATAGGCGGGCATCCTTTGGAGGATTATCACTCCCTGGTGGGTAAGGTGCTAAACCAAACCAAGTGTTGGGTGTGCTCTCACGTGCCTCAAGGGCAGCATAACATAGGAATAGTGCCATTCCCTCTAAACATATCCGAAGTACTCGAATTAAGGGGTGGGAGGCCCATAGAAGGGAGGTACAATAACACTAGGTCCCCTAGTCTGACGCTTCGACAATACTCCATAGGCAGATCTTTGCTGTGCCTAAACATATCTCATGCAAAGCGCCTGGAGAATTGGGTTGGGAGGCTGACCTATCAGATCAGACAATGGCTCGCCACACTCATTTTAGAGGAAGACTCACAAGGTCACTACTAGGCAGGAGAGTTGATGGAAGTCACAAGTTAGGGCGTATAACAAAACATAAGAAGGTATCCATTGGAAAAGTCTCTACAGATAAATGTGAAAATGTCATTAATGCTGACACGTGTCTAGAGCAGATGGAGACACTAGGCATGGGTAGTTTTATTAAAACTCTGTGTGATATAATTCATGGGCATACTGTTCCTTATGTTCTCCCTGAGGATGTGTATTTTGTTTGTGGAAGAAAAGCTTATTCTTGGGTGACTCCGAGTTCCAAGGGCTTGTGTTTCTTAGCTAAACTGGTTCCTGAAATCATGACTGTTACTCATGAAGAAATGGTTGGTATTCACAAGACTACATCACCACCATACATACACACACAATATGAACACCGTGGCAAGAGAAATATGATTCCTGGTGAGGAACCCATAGCTACAAAATTGATTAGTGAAACTGCTGGTTTCCAAGTTATGGTTGCTCTAGAACTCACCAGGACTGCTCGGGGAACATTAAACTTTAAATATATCCAAGACCTAGCTAAATTAATAGATAATATCACCGAGATGTATGATGACACTTTCAGGTATACTGGAAGGGAGCTACAAGCGTACAAGAAAGAGTTGGTGCAACATAGACTGGTACTAAATTATCTCACCTCTATTACTGGTGGGTACTGTGTAACACTGGCCACCCAGTTCGGTGTCAAATGTTGCACGTACATTACTAATAATACGGATGACCCTAAAGAGGTTATAGACCGGAAGATGGATGAAATTTTGCAGCTGAAATGGGAATTTCGAAAGAGCCATAATTCTTCGTTATATGAGGTCGGGGAAAAGGTGGCGGGTTGGTTCTCATGGTTGAACCCAGCAAAATGGTTCTCCGGTCTGGGGGAGTGGGTACAGGAAATGATTGCGAGTGTAGGTAAGCTCCTTCTCCTTATACTGGGTGTCATCTTAGCAATTGGTTTAGTTGTCAAATGTGTTCCTACTGTGTTGAAGTGTGGAAAATGGTCTCATAGGAGTAACACTGAGAAAGAGACTGAAAGGGTGGTACCAGATGCCGAGATCATGGTCTGTGAGGAAGTATTGTATAATCCTGAACTTGAAACGGTGATTGGGTGATAGTTTATTACACTATCAAAGGGTGGAGCTGTCGAAGTCAGCAAATTGGATAAAGTCATTTCAATTAAAGTCTAGCAAACTTGGTTGTCTTTGTCTGAAAAGATGCGTACGGTACGCTACGACGTACCAGGGCACGCTGCGGCGTGAAAGGGCTTACGCATCCACTACACGTGGCAGCAACAGTAATTGGTCTTTTACCATACATTCGCACATACTTATAAAATAGCACACATTAATGGTAGTTGCAACACATAGTCAGTTATGGCGAAATATAGTAGTATTTATATGTTATATCAGAGTTACATGCATATTAGTGAAATACACGGAACGGGTTGAAGGAATAACATCATGAGTGGTATCATAATGAACCTTGTCACATATCCTACTGTTTGGTTCACTCTGCGAGGGAATCGCAGAGTGCATACGCAAGTTATGAATGATAGGGAATTATGAACTACTTAAGACTAAGGAATCTTGGCGGGAAGAGCAGAGCATACCCCCTGCTGAGATGACCCCCTCCTTTGGATTCCTTAGGATGAACCAGCCAATGATTGACAACTCCTTGGACATTCCTGAGACCTGGACCAATAGATGCAAGCTATTCCATCTTCATTGTATTACTGTATTTGATTGTGTATATAAGCAGCAGCTTGTGATCCAGAGTGCAGACATCTTGTCCCCAGACTTCAGGATTGAATGACTGCACTGGATCCAGAGCGCCTGCGATAAGTAACGGCTGTATTTACTATTACTTCGCTTGAGTATTTATATTCTATTATTTGCAAATAAATCTTTGTGCGTCGGAAACACAACTCGAGGTTCGACAATCGTTATTGGTTAGCGACAATACGCACATAACACTATGCTATAAGGATTATGCCTATTATAGAATCTGTGAACATTGCTAACTACACTATTTACTGTTACGAGTCGCCGCTGCGTGGAGCATAAAACATTGTACGCATCGGAGAGTGTGACAAATGCAAAACTGCTTTTAACACCCAGTCAGGCCATTATGAGTACCTGCTGATGTCATTTTGCCTATGCAATGCTCCTGCGGTTTTTCAGGACCTAATCAATGATATACTTTGTGAATTTCTGGGTCATTTTGTTGTTGTATACCTGGATGATGTTCTGATTTATTCACTGTTCTTGGCTCAGCACTGCCTTTATGACAAGCAAGTCCTTTAAAACTCAGATAACACCAGTTTTTCACTAAGATGGAAGGTCTCTTTTCTAGGATATGTGATTTCCTCCACTGGGTTCTCTATGAACCCTAGTAAGGTTCAGGCTATTCTAGATTGGGTGCGGCCAACCAATCTGAAGACAATCCAAAGATTCTTGGGCTTTACAAACTATTACCGGAGATTCATTCATACCTTCTCGGATCTGGAGGCACCAATAATTGTTTTAACTTGCAAGGGAGCCAATAACGTTAAACTGGACCCCTGATGCTATCGCTTCCTTCAAGGCCTTGAAGGCTGCATTCATTTCTGCTCCCATGCTGAGACACTCTTTTCCGGACTTAACTTTCGTGGTGGAAGTAGATGCCTCTGGTATTGGTGCAGGTGCCATATTGTCTCAGAAGGACCCTCGTGACCACAAGTTACATCCATGTCTCTACTTCTCGTGGAAATCCTCTTCAGTCCGGGGCTAACTATAACGTGAGCAACCGTGAACTTCTGGTCATAAAATGGTCTTTTGAAGAATGGCGTCACAGAAGGGGCAGTGCATACCATCTCTGGTTTGTTATTCATTGAATCTGTTAAATGCCTGAATTCTAGGCAGGCATGCTGGGCATAGTTTTTCACCCGCTTCCGGTACACCATTTTCTATAGACCTGGACATCAAAGCTGATGCACTCTCGGTGGTTTTATTTCTTGCCACTCACCATCAGCTGAGTCTCTTACCATTATTCCATCTTCTTCAAATAATGCCAAGTGAGCCCAAGATCTCAGGGAAACTTTTTGACAATTCCAAAAACTGGCGCCCCAAGAGACCCCAAAAGGCAGGAAGTTCGTACCAGTCCATCTCAGAAAGATGGTATTTTCTGAAGCCCATGAAAAAATATCAGTGGACATCCAGGCATTTCCAATACCACTGAGATTCTTTCACGTACAGTCTGGTGGCCCTCCTTGTCAAAGATTTTGTTCTGTCCTGTGAAGGTTGTGCCAGCAACAAATCCGCCAGAAGTTACCATCTGGGTCAACTTATGCCCTTGCCTAGTCCAACTAAACCTTGGTCACATATTTCAACTTTTGGACTTTAAAGTAGATTTACCCTAGGCATCTGTTCACAATACCATCTGGGTGGTAGTGGATCATTTTAGCAAAATGGCCCACTTTGTTCCCCTGGCTAAGCTAGGCCTGCCTGAAGATATTGTTTCTGACAGTGGTTTTTAAGTAATCGCTCGTTTTGAAAGTCTTTCTGCACACTCCTTGGCATCAACATCAGCCTATCATCTGATTATCATCTGTACTGTTACGAGTCACCGCTGCGACAACTTGTCTGCCGAATATAGAGGCCGCGCCCCGGCTGTTGCCCTGTCAGCCCAGACATTACTTCCAGGTTCCAGTTGCCGGATGTCATATGGGCAACAACCAGGACACTTTTTCCTTCAACGTGCGTGCACCTATTAATTAATGAATCACAGCTGAGGAGGTTGATTGTTCTTTTCCCTAATTAGCTAGTTCATGTATTTAAGGCAGGCAGTGCATAGCCAGTTATAGTGTTAATGTGCTGCACAGACTGCTGAGCTGCTCTGTCCTTTACCTGTTAACCTGTTGTGACATTTTGGCTTGTTTCTTGGACCCTACTCAAACGCTTGTGCCCCTTGACCTTTGCCTGTTTCTTAGATATTCTTAGATATTAGATAGTCTGCAACCTGCCCTGACCTTTGGCCTGTTTTTTGACTTCTCTGCTCGCTACTGACCCACAACCTTTGACCTGTCGCTGGTTCCTGCTTCCAGTACTCCAGTTTCCTACACCCTGCACTACGACTATACTAATAAGCTTCTACTACCTTAGAGTTTAAGTCCCAGGGCATCTGAGTACCTCCGAACAATATCAGTTCTACGGGAAAGGCATCTTCTAAAGGTGAAGGCCTCTATTAGTTTGGTTCTAAAAGTTTGTCTGATTAGCCATAGTCCCAACATCTCAGAACTTGATGAGGGATTGTGCATATAAGGCATTGTGTCCTAAACCAGATAGTTCAATGAAAACCAGCACTGTTATTATTAAGGTACACTACTTCACAATTAAATCATGCAAATTATTAGAGATGCTCCTCTGGATTTTTAAGGCATTAGAAACCAACTCTTTGTGGATTAAGTGTTAACTATTCTTTTGGAGACCAACTTACTTCACCCTATGTCAGAAACTATGAGTTTGGAAGGTAATAAATATCACTGTTGCTTCTTATTTACGTTACATATAGCACACAATTGTTTACTTTATCAATGTTATAGCAGAGGTACTTCATTTTTTCTTAGCACTTAACCTGTCTTCATCTAGATCTGCAGAGCATCTAGAAGAAGCAGGATCTGCGGTCCTTGTCCATATTTGAAATGCCATGACTTCATAATGGTTTAATATCAGTTACAGGTACATAGTTACAGGTACCTATGATATGCTATTCAACATTTTCTACCAGCTCTGTTATGTTATTTATTACTACACTGCAGTTTTATCTTCTGTAACTTGTCTATTAAGAAACCATAGTTAAAATATTGTATCCTGTTGTCTGACATAATTTACCACAAACTGCACCTATCAAGTTCTCACCTACCTCTTGCTATTGGCTATAAACAAACATGACTTTAACTATAGCATTAAACTAACAGTAGGTTGGATTTTACCTGGCATCTCCTACTAGCCACACTTATAATAGCCTTGTAGTTCAGGCCTTTTTAAGCCCTACATCGAACAGCGATAGAGGTTGGTTATTCATAATTAATCTCTTTGCCAGTGTAAAACCACAATTGGAACCTGTGTTTCTACATTCTCATTATCACTTTTTATATTATCTTAACAAACAACCATATTGCCCTAAAAACTATTAATAGTTAAAAATTATGCATCTATAATATAATATGGGCTTATCGCTTAAAAACTTGCATTAAGAAAAAAAAAGATAATCACTTTAATTGTTCTCCAACCACCCTTAGTGATCAATAGCTCAGGACTGGGGTGGAGAGGAAAATAAAATTTGTATTGAATCAGGACTGAACTATTATTATTATTAATATTTATTTATATAGCGCCACTGATTCCGCAGTGCTGTACAGAGAACTCTCTCACATCAGTCACTGCCCCATTGGTGCTTACAGTCTAAATTCCTTAACATACACACACACACACACACACACACACAGACTAGGGTCAATTTGTTAGCAGCCAATTAACCTACCAGTATGTTTTTGGAGTGTGTGAGGAAACCAGAGCATCTGGATAAAAATCCACGCAAACACATACAAACTCCTCACAGATAAGGCCATAGTTGGGAATTGAACTCATGACCCAAGTGCTGTAAGGCAGAAGTGCTAACCACTTAGACACCGTGCTGTCCACTACTGGATATATTTGACATTAAGGTATTTTCTCAATTTTCTAGCTAGAAGACTGCATATTTATAAAATGATTGCTTTATATACAAACTAGCCCAATCTGGCAGAATGATAAAGCAGCCATCAAAATCAATGTGTTTGGACTACAGCTTTGGAAGGCCTGGATCAGTGAAAGTGAGAAGGAAAATAAAAAAGCATGCTTTCACATAAAAACACAGGGAAACAGAGTCACACAAGGTAGAGGTTAAGTTTATAAAACACAGTTGAAAATAGAGTGCAGAATGAGGACCTGCTACAATTATAGAACGTTCCCCAATCAAGATCACTGATCCCATATTGTGAGCACTCTGGGGTTTCCTGGTTAGCATAAAACAAGGTTAATCAATGTGACTGATCCCAGTCATCACACATTTAAAAGTAGAAATATAAATAAAACATATAAGAGTTCCAGCTGAGTTTCATGAAATACTTGAGATTCAGATTGAAAACCTTTAGTACAATGTACCCTGAAGACATCATTAGAAATGTAAGTAAAGAACAGCATCCCCAACTGAAATAGTAACAAATAGAAGATAAACCATGTTCCCAAAACATAATATAAAAATTTATGAAGCAATAGAGCACTTGAATTCTTCTGCCATCACTGTTAACATTCAATAGCTCACCAAGGAAAGATGTGAAAACATGCTGCAACAAATAGCGGCCTTCTGGAAGAGACCTCACCCTTCCACCATTATGACAGTGTGCCACTGTGTGTAGCACACATATCAAACACAAACACATTATGAGTATATTGGGGAACTCCCTGTATCCTTTCACAAGTATGGGCACTATGGACCTGCTTTCACAACACACCCCTGCTTTACTTCTAAACCAGAACCTGAATAAAAATATTTGAGGTCTTGGCCTTGGTATCTGCAAACTAGTACCCTTCCTCTAAGCGCTCACCCATGTGGCGAATCCCCCCTGCTCCAGCCCCGTTTCTATGCCCTCTTTTGCCCCATCTCCAATGTATAATAAATTTTGCATTGTCAGTTTATGTTCATGTTTGCACTCTGATTTCTCTTACAATATGAGATATATGATTTGACTACAACCTGTTCTTACACAATTGTAATTCTTACTTGTTATGCTCTCAATGCTTTCAATAAACAGTAGTAAAAAAACACCTTTGCTCTTTTGCCAAATAATCTCCAATTTAAGATCTCAGAGAGGTCACTTTAGGTTGTAAAACATAATCTATATAAAATGATAAATTAATGGTAAGGGACCACAATTCAGAAATAATAGGAAGCCTGAGTTTTAAGTTCTGTATCTTTGGTAAATATTAATAAAAATGAGTGATGAGAGAGGAACAAACAAAAACCTCCATTCATCTTTGGAGATGACCCTATTGGTCAAGGAAGATAACAGTTGTCAGCAAAGAAGACAGTTGCAACCTGTTACTTTGGTCATTAACCCAAAACCAGGATTGAACTAATGAATAGGCTCATTCTACACCTCCACTTCCAGGTCCAATCCACTTTTTTGAGCATTTGTGCAATCCAATTTAGAAACACATTTCTAACTCAAATATTTACTATGGAACTATATTACACATTACAATATGGCACATTCCCAATATATTTAACAGAGAAAAAAATATTATTAGTATTAAACACGATTTAGCTCTCTATCCATCCCCTATGACACCAATCTGGATCCACCCGTTGTTCTCCTTGGGTCATCCAAACACAGCATCTCGTTGGTGTAAATCAGATACATATAATCGATTTATCCACATCATGGGGGAATCAGCCCCAGGGTCTTACGCAGACTTATGCGATAAGTGCCACCCTCCATCCTCCGCACATTTCCAATATCTTCAAATTTGAGGCTTTATACAATCCCAATGCCGGACTAAAAAACTCTGTGCCCTCTCCTCGTTTGAGCAGAAATGTATCTAATCAGATGGTCGCCAAGTAAAAATATATCACTTATGTATTCCCTGCTCATAACTACTCCTGATCAACCACTTGCAGCCCACAAAGAGGTGTGGGAATATGACTTTGGCACCACTCTGGACAGCGAGGAATGGTCCGTCATTTGCACCCATACAGCTAAAGCCTCCATTAACGCAGGTATTCAAGAGAACTGTTATAAAATTTAAGCTCATTGGTATATGGTTGCAGAAAATCTCCAACCATGTACCCTTTGAAGACTGACTGTTATTGGAAGCTTTGCGGAGCCCAGGGCACTTTTCTTCATGTTTGGTGGGACTGTCCCATTATACGCGACTTTTTGGACCCACCCCCCCCTGTATATCGCTCACCGGGTTACTGGTGTTCAAGTCTCCAGGGCGCCCCTCAAGATTTTGCTTAACCAACCAATACCTGGCCCTAACAAATTCACAGATCGCTTATTCCCACACATCTGCCAGGCCTCCAAATTGCTCGAGCTTGGAAACAACCCACCCCTCCCTCAAAATCAGAGTTACTAAACCGTATACAGTACATTTCTTCTATGGAATGCATCACTGCACTTCTGAACAATATTATAACTAAATATCAAGCAGTGTGGACCCCCTGGTTCCTCAACCACCAATCCTCAGTCCTTGGGAATGCTTAACTGTGACACACCCCACACCACACACACACTTACGTATCTCTACCCAATTTCCCCCTCTCTCCTTGCATCAAAGCTAAAAAACCTATTACAATCTGATGTTTCCGTGTCTCAAACACACGCTAGTCTATCCAATCCTGTCTGCGAGACATAAATGGATGTGTAACTACTAATTTATCAAGCTCAGATGTTTTACTGTTTTTATTGTGACAAGTCATTGGACTGTTTGACTGTTTTTTCTTGAAGTCTACATCGCGTGCCTATTTTTTAAACGGTTTGAAAACAAAAAGTAAAAAAAAAAATAACATAATGAGTTACGTAGTTCGTGTAAAAAGATTACTTTTTTTAACATGTATTTTCATTAGGGATTATAGTATTAAGAGTTGTTAATTTATTTATTAGATTTTTTTCTTTGGTGTGCATTCTGGTGGGACATTATATTGCATATATGCATGTTTGTATTCTGTAGTATGTTGTGTCTGTCTGCATACGACAAGTAACATATAGCCAGAGTGTACTTATACCCATATTCAAATGGAAATTTTCTTGAGATTCGCTTGTGCTTGAATGCAGGCGTATGTGCATGCAAGTTATGTGAGATTTTTTAAAACACAAGTTGCGTTTACATGGCGCTCAAAGATGAATCAGGCCCGCAATATCCATATTCAATTAATGTTTTCAGTATATTTATCCTAGAATTGTATTTTTCAAACTGGGCTCCTTGAAACTGCAAGGGACAGCCAAAGGGTGTCAGAGGTTCTGCCAGAAGTAATGAAGTAAAATTTGTGTGGTCACATTCTACTCCAACCATTCTGCCACTGATAGCGCATGTACAATCCACCAGTGATTTACTCCAGAAAATTCTTAGCACCATCTCTGATGACTGATCACCAAATGCTGCATGAAAAGTTCTATGTCTTACTTCCCTAAGCTTCGATTTCTCCAGCCTTCCACAGAAGCAGATGCCAATGCCTCACAACGGACATAAAAGACAAATTAATGGTATTTTATTTTATTTTTTACTTACCTACTACTCAAATATATATATTTAAGCTAAGGTACCAAAAACTTGTAGCCCAGCTTTGGAAGGGGGGGGGGGGGATGTGGACAGTTAGGGGTTCCTCAGTACATTATGTAGTTTATTAAATGTTCTGTGTGCTAAAATATGTTAAGAATCATATCCCTAGAATATAAATACTAGAGTAAATGTAAGTAAAGCAGGGTCAGCATTCTTTAGAGATATATGTCAATTTTGGTATACCCCCACACTAAAAGAAGCTATATGTTAATATTCTTTATACGTACACTGACTCACTACATTTTATGACTAATGATGTTCTATGTGCTTATCATCTTATCATGTGTCTGTGGTCTATAAGTTGAATCCCTTGTTAGTCACTTGCTGTAAAGTGTTTATGTGATACAGCTTTGTAATGCTGTAAAATGGGATGGAATTCCATTGCAAGTCAAAGTTTATCTCTTGTTTCTAGGTAGCTACATACAACAATGTCCAATCTGGTTTATTTTGGTAACATGCCTACATGTCATAGTTTGTGAAGAAAAAGTTTTGCAGCTAAATATGCTATACTATTTAAAACCAATGTTCTCTCTAACTTCTTAAATGTGAGGGCAGAAAAGTATTCTTGTGAGCAAAACTGTCACCAGCAATTCCCTGTGGTCAAGATGAGAGTCTATGATGCATGAAATACAGCAACTAAATTTTAAATGAGGGTGTAACTAGTCAAAATAGTTAGTATTATCTTATGTTCGGATATTATTTTAAAGTATACTACATGTATTGAACAGAATAACATAGCACAGAAAACTTAACAATGACTGCCGCTGTTCTATAGTCCACACAGTAGAACTATGTAGTGCTAGTCATATATTACAAAGAGATCAACAAGTGCCCACCATATACTGCACAGAAGTCCCGCCAATGCCCATTATATCAAAGCATATGTACAGCACAGAATGAGCCTAGCGTGGCCAAGCCACATCAAGTGGTGCAAGTCTGCCAGTCATTTTTACTGTCACCATAGTAGCCAGTGGATCCTTTGAATCCATATGCGAAGGCCACAAAACCTCTAATCCGTTCCACTATAGTAGGTCTTTTCAAGCAGCCACAACTATTACATGATCCAGTCTCACAGCAATGTTGGTTTGATGGTCAATGGATTGTTTGAGTATAGAAAGACAATAAATATAATTTTTGCTGAGCTGTGCAATGGGGTGATAATTGGATAGAAGATGGTTAAGAGGATGGTTCGGAATGGTTCAGGAATTTGACAAGCTTACGTAAAGAAGTGAGTTTTCAAGGAACACTGATGGTTTGGAGGCTAGAGGAAAGTTGTATTGTTCAAGAGTGGGAATTCCAAAGAGTGGGTGCAGCCAAAAAAGCCCCATATTTGCAAATCATTTTATTGTAAGTTTGAGGATATAAATTTCAAGAAGAAACAGAATATATATCACCTGTGAATTAAATACACTTCAGGGAATTAAATGTTCTGCCACTTTATACTGTATATAGAGATGCCCACCCAGAGGTATGCATGACATTTTAACAATATATATTGCTCCATATACCTTTAATATCTCCCTTACCCTATATAGCTGATTCTACAACTTGGAGAACCAATGCAGTCACCTAGGGCTCCAAGGTTTGGGGGGCACCAAGAAGCACACTATTACTTGTAGAACTGCAAGCACCAGCACGCCCTGCATTCAGAGCCATCTGGGACCTGTAGTGCAATATAGTAAAGTACTAAAACAATACACAAACACACACCTACATATTACAAGTCCTTTATTTTAACTACTCACCCAATCCCATGTTATAAAATGTATTATGCACCTAAATTCTTTTGGATTTTGTTAATTACTTCTTTTCTTCTTTTTTCTCTGGTAATCCAATGCTTAAACAATAAAAGCTCTGCTAGACTTGCTCCTAGAAGAGCCACAATATGATTGACAGGCCGGGGACTTGTCCACAAGTAACCAATCAGAGAAGCTTCCTTCTGATTGGCTAGAACGTTAGAAAGCCTCTCTGATTGCCTATTTGATATACTGTCATTGATACATTTTATGACTGAACCTTACTGATACCTCAACTTGATGCACTTTTTTTTACTGGTTCCGACTTGATCCATATGTGAGAGGGTTACTTTGGTAACAATATCCAAAAAAGGGATCTGGCTTTTCAATGGATGACTTTAAAGCTTTCCTTAGGGGTATACTTATTAAGTGAGTGGCTAAAATTAATACATTTAATAGACAGAAAGATTCTGAAATGGAACAAACTTGCAGTGATTTGGAATGTCAGTATTTCGTTTCCCATTCTAAAGAAGACTTAAATAGCTTCATGCTCAACAGGATTAGTCGGACCATATATATGATAAGTTCAAGCATTATCTCCTATTTTCTAGACACTTCCTATATACTGAGTCGGACATGGGGGGAAGTTATTTGGTATGCCTGACTCGAGATAAGCTAATAATAATTTTGCTTAATATTGATCCCATTGCAAAATATTTTAAATTTAAATCTCAATCTTGGGGTAAGTTGCCTCTTTACATGTCAGAAAAAATTAAACTGTTTAAAATGATTGTATCTCCTAAATACCTTTATTTTATGCAACACTCTCTCTGTACCTCCTCCCAATAAGTTATTTATCTCCATTAATAAATATATTTCCTCCTTTATATGGGGAGCTAAAAGGCCTAGACTTAAACTTGTTACCCTTTGCCATTCCAAGTTGTTGAGTGGTTTGGCTCTTCCTTACTTCTAGCTCCACTGCCTAGCTGCACAGTTGTCCCATCTGATTGATTGGATGAAAGCTTCAAGAGACAGTTCCTTGGTGGGGTTCCTGGCTGAGCAGACATGGTCTCCTAACCCACCACTTCAGACGCTCATGGAGGGCAGAAGAAGGCAGGGAGTAGGCCCCATTATCAATCAGGCAATAAAGATATCGTCCTCGGCTCATAATATTTTAGGTGGGGAGGGATATGACCATGATACCCCTCTCTGGTTTAATGGCAATCTGCAGGAATTACATAAACTTTCGAAGTGTAATAAATTGTGTATCTACACTGGGATATATTTATTGTGATAGTGCACTTTAAATTTGTTTTGACAGACGTCGTGGTGACGTCACCCCGCACTGCCGAAGACTTATTCAATCGGAATGGCTTGCTTTCAGCATTGTGCTTCCATCGGTCATCTCCAGCGTCAGGTTCAACGTAAGTCTCTTTATTTTACAGTCGGATTTTAATTCTTTTGCATTTTGTTTTTTGGAGGAATTGCCCATGTCGGAATTGTGGTAATCGTATAAACGATTGCCACCAGGTAGACAAGACTCTAACTGTCCGAAAAGTTGTTCTCATGCTGGTGACTGCTTGCACCTGTTGTAGGACTGTCCGGCAGTTCAGCATGTTTTGGTCACATGTGTGGAAATGTATTTGTGACACTGTACCAGGTGCTTCCCCCTCTTACCCTTTTTATCTGTCTGTTTAGTTCCTCATTAGAGGATACCCTGAATGAAATGATTTACAAATACATCTTTATTCTCCTGACACTAACAAAAGTCATAAAAGCCAACACGTGGCTTGCTGCTGATTCCCTGACGTCCAAAAAAAGAGAGCTCTTGTAAATGATGTTATAGGCCATGAACGCTCCATGTACACAGTTAGAGATGTAAGTCATAGGTATTATCAGACATGGTAGTTTCTGGAGATGGGGAAGTTTATGTGCCTCCTGACTAGTATAGTCATAGGTTTCTCTTTCTGGGTCCCTGGTTGCCATTGTCCTTGTGCATCCAGCTGTTTATGTGCTGTCCTGAGCTATGTTATTTTATGTACAGGAATTCTGTTTCATATGCTTTGTTAGTGTTTCTGCTCAAACAGCTATTTATGATTAAACTCTCTGTACTTGAACAACTGTTATTGTGTCAGCCCTTTCATCAATGATTGTTTATATCCTATAGTTAACCATTCACCTAACTTGTTACTTTATTTTTCCTTGTGAACCTGGATAACCAATATGTTAATTCATTAATTAGATTAGCAACTGTCATTTCTTTGTTTATGTAATAAAAATCTTCCAATAAGAACACATGATTCAAAGAGACTGTGCATAAATAAAACTCTTAAGGATTTTTTTTAAAAAAAAGCTGAATAAATCAAGTAATACAAGCAAAATCACTATCACCATGAGAACCAAAGCATTTCAAACACAATAATCGACATTCCCTTAGTTTTATCAGTTACAATAATTTCTACCTTCCATAAAGTTTTATGACTACCCCCTCCCAGCCTTTATATATTAGTCAGTGAAGACCTTAGGTACATTTCTTCACTGCAATTATACACTGCAGGTTCATTCACCATGTTGCATCTATGACAGTGGAGCAACTCCAAAAATGGGGATATTTCAGAAGTTCGTGTTCGCGTGTGTGATTAATTTATTTATTATACAGACTAAAGGGTGAGTAGCATTTCTGACAAATGTAACATGACAACTGTACTACTATCTGTTTTCTCTTAGGTTGGCAGCTTGTAGAGATAACTTGTTAGAGATAAATGAATGCACTCAATGGGTATAAAAAGCTTTCGATGAGAATTATAAGAAATTAAACATTTACATTTATTGAAAGTACTCCTCAGATCTCGACAGGATTATCATAGACCAGAAAACCATGATCAAGCTCGACAGATGTTTCATTTTGATATTCGTTCTTCCACTTTTCAACGTACCATATGGGAAGTTTTCAATAAATACCATATTTATTAAAGTGAGATTATTCATTATAATTATGATGACTCCTGCACTTAGTGGTCCGTTTCAAGACCACATAATAGCAGCATCCATAATAAAAATATGAAGGATCAATATGAAAAAATGAAGATGAAAAATCAGAGTGGTATATTAGATATTACTTATATTTAGAGAAAGCAGAGATGTAGAGAAGTGGGGTATAATATTTAGCTTAACAGTACAGCGATTTATAAAATGTTCATATAATTTCAGTTTTATAATATTGCTTCAAATAACTTTTTTTAAACATGTTTATAATATATAACATTTATAAAATACCATTGGGAATTATTAATCACTTGATACTCGGGGTGTTCCGGATTACAGATTTTTCCAGAATTCGGAGCAACACACCTAAAATATACATAGTTATATTTCAACAATTATCCCCTGTCTTTCCCTACTTCTGCCTAGTTATTCCCCTACTTGTCATTTCTGTTTATTTTGTAAATATGTGCAATATAAAACTTGTACATTTGTTTTAGTGTAAACATTAGGTGTTATGCTCATCTGTCAATGCAATGCAATGTTAAATATGTAATTTTTTAAAGACATCTCCATGTAAAAGTAGGATATGGGTATAGACCATTTCAGATAAAAAAATGTATATATATATATATATATATATATATATATATATATATATATATATATATACACTTATATGTATATATATATATATATATATATATATATATATATATATATATAAATAAAAACACACACATATATATATATATATATATATATATATATATATATATATATGTATATATATATATATATATATAAATATGCATATCAACTCAAACACACATAATTCACACATATTCCTATAACACAGATTTAGACTAAGGGGTAAATTTATCAAGCTGCGAGTTTTCGGTGGGTTTGAAAAGCGGAGATGTTGCCTGTAGTAACCAGTCAGATTCTAGCAATCATTTCGTAGAATGTACTAAATAAATGATACCTAGAATCTCCCCTTTTCGAACCCACCGGAAACTCGCAGCTTGATAAGTTTACCCCTAAGTGTTCATATTTCATGCCCATGCCCATGTAAAAGGCTATGTCTGTATGATATTATCACCAAGAAGTAGCAAATATTTACATATCCTCATGATTTTCTGAAAGTTTCTAGTAATGGGGTTATGGAATAAAGATCACATAGCTATATATAATAAAACTACTGTACCCGAGGCATTTAGTAAAGTACAATATGAGCTGCTTGACATGGTAAATTTTCAAATAAACATTATAATGATAAGAAAATGACCTGTAGTTTTATTAAGTTCAAAGCCATTTTACTACTTCATCCACCTTAGTTATACAATTATTGTTCTCGGCCCTTTACTCTTCTCGCTCTATACTTCCTCCCTTGGTGCTCTCATCTCCTCCTTCGGTCTTCAGTATCACCTTTATGCTGACGACATTCAACTCTACATCTCTTCTTCTGATCTTTCTTCCACCCTCCTCTCTCGGGTATCAGACTGCCTCTCCGCCATCTCCTCCTAAATGTCCGAGCGTTTTCTCAAAATCAATATCTCTAAAACAGAACTCATTGTCTTTCCACCGCCCAGACTCCCATCCCACCATGACCTCTCTATCATCATCAACAACACCACCATCTCCTCTGTCACCCAACTCCGCTGCCTGGGTGTCACCCTCGACTCCTCTCTCTCTTTTGCCCCCCACATTCATTCCCTTGCCCAAGCCTGTCGCTTCCAACTACGCAACATCGCCCGCATCCATCCCTTTCTCTCTCAGGATGCCACCAAATCTATCATCCAAGCATTCATCATCTCCCGCCTGGATTATTGAAACCTCCTCCTCACTGGTCTCCCCCACTCCCATCTCTCCCCCCTCCGCTCTATACTCAATGCGGCCGCAAGACCCATCTTCCTCTCACGCCGCTCCTCCTCTGCCTCCCCTCTCTGCCTCGCCTTACACTGGCTTCCCTTACCCTACAGAATCCTTTTCAAACTCATCACCACCACTTGCAAGGCTCTCTCTCCCACTCTACTGCCCCCTACATCTCTAACCTCCTCTCCATTCACACTCCTGCCCGCTCCCTGCGCCCAGCCAATGATCGCCGCCTCTCCTCCACGCTTATCACCTCTTCCCACTCCAGAATCTAAGACTTTTCTCGTGCAGCCCCCCTTCACTGGAATGACCTCCCTCATTCCATCCGTCTCTCTCCTATTTTGTGCTCCTTCAAACGTGCACTGAAAACTCACCTCCTCCTCAAAGCTTACCAACCATCCACTTAACCCCCTCACCTTCTCCACTCGCTTTCCCTTCTCTCCCCCTTGCCTCTTCTGGCTCCCCTTGTGCCTGTTCTGTTCACCCTCCCTTAGTATGTAAGCTCACATGAGCAGGGCCCTCTTCCCTCCTTTCTCCTCACCTGTCCTTCTGCTCTGTGCTTATTGCATTACCCTGCCTGGAGTTTCTGAAGTATTGGTATTTTTGTTTATTGTTCTGTACTGTTTCACACTGTATAGTCTACTGTTTGTACTGTGTACGGCGCTGCGGAAATCTTGTGGCACCTAACAAATAAATAATAATAATAATAATTATCCTTTCTCCTTAAAATGGAAGGGGTTCAGTTAATGCAAGTTCATTGCAACACATTATTTGACCAATCTTAGAATTACAGTTGTTATAACTGGAAAGTGACAGTGGTATTTGAGAATGTAAACGTGTGGAGTCATACTCAGCACTGTTGTAAAGAATATTAGGCTCTTTTAATGCCGTACAGAAGCACACATGTGCAAAGGTACTCTTTTATGATTAACAAAAGTGTCTCATTTCACAGAAATCTGCATAGCTATGTTGGCCAAAGTGGAATCTACTGCAAAGGATTGCACTTACAGATGGGAGGAGTTGGGTGAATCAGGAGGTCTACTTTTCATAGGTGGCCAGTGTGTGGTGATACTTATTATTCTGTATTGCTGCTGATCGCAGTGATACAGAAAGTTGTATTGCCTCTTTATAACAATACTCACCTATCTGGCGATCAATGGCAAAAATCAGTCTTTGAAACAAAACTTTTGTCTCATTGCAAAAAGCATAGGCTCTATAAACCTGACAGAGTTGACTTTACTGCTAATGTGCTGATGTTTCGCAAGGCAAGTGCAGCAAATTTAACTCTGTCCTAAGAAGATGATGAGCCTGCAGCCTGCATGAAAGAATCCTAGCTTTTCGATGCTTTATGAATTAACAGCCTTCGCCGTCCCCATTGAGGTCTATGGGGACGGCACTAATTAGCTGAAGATAGGTTGAGGCTGGAATAATCTCTGCTCTCTCCGGAGGTAATTCTTTGATGAATTACATGATAGCCATTCTTGGCTCATTGCAGCTTAATAAATAGACCCCTTAGTTTTGTTAGACTAGAGACTAGTGTATTACTAGTGAATTATTTATTAAACATTGAGAACATCTTTGGATCTTGCCAATATAATTATTGGCAAGAAGAAAAGCTGTGACTTGCTAGTGGTTTAAATCTATTTCAGTCTTCTAATATGCCACAATGTTTATGGATAGATCACAATTATGGCAGGACATTGGGTGCCAACCCTCGATTTTTACCTTCAAAAATATTTTCCACATAGTACTAGGAGAATTAACATGTGAAACAAAATTATAACAACACTTGGAAACACAACTGAAATACAACATAAACATAGACAAGTTGATGAAAAGCTTTTGTAATATATTGGCCTGAAGTGGGGCTGTGGCAGCTATGCTCACCATTGTTGGTACATTTTCTAGTACATTGGAATTCAAGACTCTTGAACTCATTCCTAAATTAATCAATACTAAACATCAGACTGAAACATGACCCATCATGGCATATAGGTTTAATGCATGTAGTACACACAAATTGTTTATATTCTTTATCTACACTAATGAGCAATATTGAAATTGATGGATTTTGTGTAGGGTAGTAATGTCACTTTATCTATTACTATTAAATTAAATCCTACATTCAAACTTTTTGAAAGTTGCAATTTATGGTTTATTGATTGATCTTCAGCACCTCTATTTTACTAAATGTGTATATAGGTTGCAGATTAGGTGTCAAAGGATTTTAACACTTTCTTTGATTGGGCTGTGGGAAAGATGAAAGCAAAAATTGTTATAGCTAGGGGGAACTACAGCATTTGATTTGTCAGAAGTTGTGGATAATATTTTGTGTGACACCTTCCTCTCAAGTCAAAACATTGTCCACTTTAATATTTCTGTTGACCCTGTTACTATCAAGTCCAGTGATCTTAAGTAATACAGTGATATTAAGCAATGTGGAGAAACATCATTTATACAAACAAAAATAACTGCAAGTGCTGACTCCATAGATCTTACAATCTAATTGGAGAGCAAAAGACATACACATATAAGAAAATAGAGAGCACTTATAAAAGAAATACATGTACATTAAGTGCAGTTATGTTAGTGGGATTCAGAGATCTTTGCATTGTGTCATGTATGAAATTCTGGCAAAGCACAACCAACACATGTTATTTTAATGCACATTATTAACATGTATATCCCACAACACATTTTTGTTTATATTACAGCATGAATGCATGTGATTTTCATACCAATGCAAATGGCCAGACCGATTGCCTAAAGCAGGCAGAACATTCTTTTTTATCTTATGCACAACTCACCAAAACAGGGCATACTTTATTATTAATGCCTTGTATATGCATATAAAACAAATGCAACATGAACAAACACTTTTGCACTTTCGTACATCATTACAGAACAAAAACAATAAATTGTTTATAGATTACATTGGAACAAATTGTCCATAGATTATGTTGGAAAATATAAACTGAATACTATTGATTTCCCTCTTCATTGCACTATACCTTTATAATGGTTAACGTAACACTCTAAAATATTATTTATGAAATAAACACACTGACAAAATAAACAGGTCACAGTTTATTAATTACAAATTATAAAGGGTGGCGGTGAGAGCGATCCAATCAGCTAACGACTAATAGCAAAACCGAACAGTGTATGGCCCACAGGCCGTAACCACTGGTCCCAGAACCTAGTCCTTTACGATCGGCCGGTGCTAAATCTGGCGTCATCGTGACTACTCCCGTCTGTGCTCACAAGGACGTACACGCACAGAGCTGGTCGAGGGGTCCTCGCACAGAGGTACCAAGAGCCAGGGTGCTTCAAAAGGAGTAGTGAGGTGCAGCCAATCGGCGGTAAATTCATGTAAACTAGCCGCTGATTGCAAAAGCTCTCCCACCTACTGTGCCTCCTTCAACATATGAAAAGAAATATAATTAACTAAAATTCCATAACCGGGAGGGTGGGAGGGGATTCCTGAAGTCAAGAGGGAAACGACCAGTGAGGAAACAATATGTAAACTCAGCCGAGTCCCACCCCCCTGCATCCATAGGCTGCAGCATGTCACCTGACTTAACGCTGTAAAGTAAATGCCTGATTCGTGACAAACAGATTTGTTTATCTGCATTCAGCTTAAGGCCTCATTTATCATTACGATTAAATATTTATCATTTGAAGGCACTAAATAGTAGTTTGAGCTGTTATTTTCCCATTCCTCAATAGTTACAGCTTAAATGATTTGTAAAGTTTAAGAGATTTTCCAATTTAAAATACATTTTACTGAATCCCTTCCCTTTCCAATAATAATACTTTGGTAAATGTTCTCCCCTGATCCCACCACAGCTTGCTCAGTTTAGCCTTGCATTCCTATAGCTGGGGTCAGTCAAATTTGGCACTGTCAGCTCTCTGTGTAGCAGGGGAGACCTGACACAGCAGCTCTATGTCATTCTAAGGAGCAGCAGTGCAGATAAAAGTCTGAGGTCCCAGCTGTATATAGGATCTGGGACAGTTGCTTTTCTGTGGGTGAATCCCAATCAAAGTACTGTAATTAAATAAGAATTGGATTGAGTAAATTTGATTTTGAAAGGGAAAAATCGCTTTAACTGTATTGTAAATTGTTAATCGCTTTATTGCCATACTATGATAAAGCAAACAAGGAAGGTAAAATGTGAAAGATATTTTTTCATGAACTTAAATCCACCCCATGAATGTGTAGAAACCTAACAGGTTATCTAAGTATTGAAGATGAACTGTTTATCGGGCACAGAATGTACTCACATTCAATGAACCTTCTCATAAATAATGATAGTGTGTGATGCTTACTAGGGGTAAGTGGAGGTTCGCTGTCTATAAGAATAACATATACCAGATGCTCAGCTATGACTCTTTTTTCTGGAATTCCTGTTTTACGCCCCTCACATTCCCAACCAGGAAATACCTATTTTAGTGAATAAACGCATAGCAACATGATGATGTGTTTACATGTCTGAATCATTCATCTGCCTATCCATAAATGTTATAGAAAAAGTTTATGAAACATCAATAAATCTCTACTGATTAATGCCATTCAGACTATAATATTTCCTGTCTTCAATACAATCCAATGTCAGTAATACCGGTTCCTATTGGTGCAGATTCTGATGTTCAACATTATTTTAAAGACTGTAAATTATGTTTTTTTAGACTAAGAGGTCTATTTATAGAGCCCTCAATACTCTAATGAGATGTCTTGTTGTATCTTCTGAATATCTTTTCCATTTTCTTAGTGTAGCTGTGAATTGCATGCCCCTTAGGTGTTTCCAAGAAAGTATCACTGCTCGGCAATTTTAAACTAACCTTACTTGCTTGCCTTGATTCCCTTGATCAGTTTATTGCCATACACAGCAAAGTGAGTAATTGACTAAACTGTGCTTTGAGAGTCTGCAGATTGGAATTAAGAACAAGTTTTTTTTATTTATTTTTATTTATTTCAACTTTTATATAGCAAATACATTTATAGACAATACTCTACATTTCAGGTACAATTCACATGCTCATTTGCACTTAGAGGGGGTTATTTACTAGCATTGCTTTAATGTGGTGCAAACATGCACTAAGATTATAGTAATCAATCAGACATTAACTCTTATGTTTAGTGCAAATTTGTCAATGAAAGCAATTGTCTGATTGACTACTATGATTTAGTACAGATTTGCACCTTTATGCTTTTGGTATCTGTGACACAGAGAGATAAAATGATTGGTCCAAGCCTATTAAATGCTGACATTCAACCACATCCAAAACATTTTCTCACTTTTTCTTACCAATTGTGCCTTGTGATAGTTTCTACTGGTGGTGTTTGGGTGAATCGAGTCAGAGCGCTCTCTGCTTGCGCATTTGAACCTCCACATTATTACATTTAACTTTTTTGGGTTACTTTTTCAAAGGACTGTTTATTTGGCCCTATGATGGTCTTAAATAACTCATAAAAGTAATCTTGTGTTTATGTATTTTTAGATTTTAAATATTTTGGCTTACATGTGCCTAATTTTTATGATGAGACAATGTATCTGGATATATGAAAGAACATTATTTAAATTGGTGAAACAGCATTTGTTATTCTACCTCTGAGGAGATGCGTCCCCCTGCAACATCATGACCATATATGTTTATGCGGCATTACTTGCAACTATTTTTAATTTTTGTTCAAAACAGAATCTGATTTTTGCAGCTTTTGTCTATTATTCCATAAGAACCAGCCCAATCTTCCCGGGTCAGTCAATCATCTCGGGCAAAAATGTGTTAATCCTTAAATGACACCATGTTGGGTATCAATGCTGACATAAAAACAGGCAAAACAGTAAAAAAATGTATTCTTGTGACATTACAGTGACTCATTAGCAACTTTCACTGCACCATATGTTTATAAATAATCTTCACAAATATTCAAACAATGGTCTCCAAGAAGACTCAATACTCACTGGAATTAACAAGCATGTCTATACTAATAGGATATAGAATGAAGTACAGTTATTCCAGCTGAGCAGTTTAACCACAAACCCTTAACTGGGATCAGGGGGAGTCAGTTAAAGTACGAATAATGTCTGAGTTGAGTCCAAGCTCAAGTCAAATGAGAAAACCTTGAACATGCCCGGTAGTCGAGTGGAGTTATGCAGCAAAGATTGCTGAAAGCCAAGATGCAGAGTAAGAGGACTGCAGTTCTGACTGGGAGATTTGTAAGGGCGATGCAAAGCTGCAGAGACATTGACAGCATTTACAATCAATTCTGTGCCATAACAGCTAAATCGGTCCATGCTATGAATAGAGTTTTGATTACAGGGAACCCAATGCCATGAGCAAAACCATGGAGATCTATAATATGTGTGTAGTGTCCATGTCCAAAGAGGGGAAGGGACATGTGACATTAAACTAGGGATGAGCGCACTCGGATTTATGAAATCCGAGCCCACCCGAACGTTGCGGATCCGAGTCGGATCCGAGACAGATCCGGGTATTGGCGCCAAATTCAAAAGTGAAACTGAGGCTCTGACTCATAATCCCGTTGTCGGATCTCGCGATACTCGGATCCTATAAATTCCCCGCTAGTCGCCGCCATCTTCACTCGGGCATTGATCAGGGTAGAGGGAGGGTGTGTTAGGTGGTCCTCTGTGCTGTTTAGTTCTGTGCTGTTTAGTTCTGTGCTGTTTAGTTCTGTGCTGTTTAGTTCTGTGCTGTTTAGTGCTGTGCTGTGCTGTGCTGTGCTGTGCTGTGCTGTGCTGTGTTCTGCAGTATCAGTCCAGTGGTGCTGTGTCCTGTGCTCTGTCCTGCTGAGTTCCGTAGTGCTGCTGGGTCCTGTGCCGTGTCCTGTTCAGTCCAGTGGTGCTGTGTCCTGTGCTCTGTGCTTCTAAGGGCATAGTTATTTCCCCATTATTCCCAAGTTTTTAAAAAATAAAAAAAAAGTAAAAAAAAATAAAAAATTTAAAAAAAAAAAAATATATATAATAATTATAACCAAATGTGCAAAACCAATCCAGGAGTATAAGTCCATTGGTACTGCAATATTACCAAGTTCACACATTCTGCAGTATCAGTCCAGTGGTGCTGTGTCCTGTGCTCTGTCCTGCTGAGTTCCGTAGTGCTGCTGGGTCCTGTGCCGTGTCCTGTTCAGTCCAGTGGTGCTGTGTCCTGTGCTCTGTGCTTCTAAGGGCATAGTTTTTTCCCCACTATTCCCAAGTTTTTTAAAAATTAAAAAAAAGTAAAAAAAAATAAAAAATTTAAAAAAAAAAAAAAAATATAATAATTATAACCAAATTTGCAAAACCAATCCAGCAGTATAAGTCCATTGGTACTGCAATATTACCAAGTTCACACATTCTGCAGTATCTTGTGCTACATATAATGGAGACCAAAAATTTGGAGGATAAAGTAGGGAAAGATCAAGACCCACTTCCTCCTAATGCTGAAGCTGCTGCCACTAGTCATGACATAGACGATGAAATGCCATCAACGTCGTCTTCCAAGCCCGATGCTCAATCTCGTAGTACCGGGCATGTAAAATCCAAAAAGCCCAAGTTAAGAAAAAGTAGCAAAAAGAGAAACTTTAAATCATCTGAGGAGAAACGTAAAGTTGCCAATATGCCATTTACGACACGGAGTGGCAAGGAACGGCTTAGGCCCTGGCCCGTGTTCATGACTAGTGGTTCAGCTTCACCCACGGATCTTAGCCCTCCTCCTCCTCCCCCCCCTACAAAAAATTGAAGAGAGTTATGCTGTCAGCAACAAAACAGCAAACAACTCTGCCTTCTAAAGAGAAATTATCACAAATCCCCAAGGCGAGTCCAAGGGTGTTGGTGGTTGTCAAGCCTGACCTTCCCATCACTGTACGGGAAGAGGTGGCTCGGGAGGAGGCTATTGATGATGTAGCTGGCGCTGTGGAGGAACTTGATGATGAGGATGGTGATGTGGTTATTGTAAATGAGGCACCAGGGGGGGAAACAGCTGATGTCCATGGGATGAAAAAGCCCATCATCATGCCTGGTCAGAAGACCAAAAAATGCACCTCTTCGGTCTGGAGTTATTTTTATCCAAATCCAGACAACCAATGTATGGCCATATGTAGCTTATGTAAAGCTCAAATAAGCAGGGGTAAGGATCTTGCCCACCTAGGAACATCCTCCCTTATACGTCACCTGAATAACCTTCATAGTTCAGTGGTTAGTTCAGGAACTGGGGCTAGGACCCTCATCGGTACAGGGACACCTAAATCCCGTGGTCCAGTTGGATACACACCAGCAACACCCTCCTCGTCAACTTCCTCCACAATCTCCATCAGATTCAGTCCTGCAGCCCAAGTCAGCAGCCAGACTGAGTCCTCCTCAATACGGGATTCATCCGAGGAATCCTGCAGCGGTACGCCTACTACTGCCACTGCTGCTGTTGCTGCTGTTAGTCGGTCATCTTCCCAGAGGGGAAGTCGTAAGACCGCTAAGTCTTTCACAAAACAATTGACCGTCCAACAGTCGTTTGCCATGACCACAAAATACGATAGTAGTCACCCTATTGCAAAGCGTATAACTGCGGCTGTAACTGCAATGTTGGTGTTAGACGTGCGCCCGGTGTCCGCCATCAGTGGAGTGGGATTTAGAGGGTTGATGGAGGTATTGTGTCCCCGGTACCAAATCCCCTCGAGATTCCACTTCACTAGGCAGGCGATACCAAAAATGTACAGAGAAGTACGATCATGTGTCCTCAGTGCTCTTAAAAATGCGGTTGTACCCACTGTCCACTTAACCACGGACATGTGGACAAGTGGTTCTGGGCAAACGAAGGACTATATGACTGTGACAGCCCACTGGGTAGATGCATCCCCTTCCGCAGCAACAGCAACCGCTGCATCAGTAGCAGCATCTACAAAATGGCTGCTCATGCAAAGGCAGGCAACATTGTGCATTACAGGCTTTAATAAGAGGCACAACGCTGACAACATATTAGAGAAAATGAGGGAAATTATCTCCCAGTGGCTTACCCCACTTAGACTCTCATGGGGATTTGTGGTGTCAGACAATGCCAGTAACATTGTGCGGGCATTAAATATGGGCAATTTCCAGCACGTCCCATGTTTTGCCCACACCATTAATTTGGTGGTGCAGCATTACCTCAAGAGTGACAGGGGTGTGCAGGAGATGCTTGCGGTGGCGCGCAAAATTGCTGGACACTTTCGGCATTCAGCCAGTGCCTACCGCAGACTAGAGGCACATCAAAAAAGCATGAACCTGCCCTGCCATCACCTCAAACAAGAGGTTGTGACGCGCTGGAACTCCACCCTCTATATGCTGCAGAGGATGGAGGAGCAGCAAAAGGCCATTCAGGCCTACACAGCCACCTACGACATAGGCAAAGGAGTGGGGATGCGCCTCAGTCAAGCGCAGTGGAGACTGATTTCCGTGTTGTGCAAGGTTCTGCAGCCATTTGAACTTGCCACACGAGAAGTCAGTTCCGACACTGCCAGCTTGAGTCAGGTCATTCCCCTGATCAGGCTGTTGCAGAAGCAGCTGGAGAAAGTGAGGGAGGAGCTGGTAAGCCATTGCGATTACACCAAGCATGTAGCTCTTGTGGATGTAGCCCTTCGTACGCTTTGCCAGGATCCGAGGGTGGTCACTCTTTTAAAGTCAGAGGAATACATTCTGGCCACCGTGCTCGATCCTCGGTTTAAAGCGTATGTTGTGTCTCTGTTTCCGGCGGACACAAGTCTACAGCGGTGCAAAGACCTGCTGGTCAGGAGATTGTCCTCTGAAGAGGACCGTGACATGCCAACAGCTCCACCCTCATTTTCTTCCACATCTATGGCTGCGAGGAAAAAGCTCAGTTTTCCCAAAAGAGGCACTGGCGGGGATGCTGATAACATCTGGTCCGGACTGAAGGACCTGCCAACCATTGCAGACATGTCTACTCTCGCTGCATTGGATGCTGTCACAATAGAAAAAATTGTGGATGATTACTTTGCTGACACCATCCAAGTAGACATGTCAGACAGTCCATATTGTTACTGGCAGGAAAAAAAGGCAGTTTGGAAGCCCCTGTACAAACTGGCTCTATTTTACCTGAGTTGTCCCCCCTCCAGTGTGTACTCGGAAAGAGTTTTTAGTGCAGCGGGGAACCTGGTCAGTGAGCGGCGAAGGAGGTTGCTTCCTCACAACGTTGAAAAAATGATGTTTATAAAAATGAATAATCAATTCCTCAATGAAGTACAGCACTGCCCTCCAGATACTACAGAGGGACCTGTGGTTGTGGAGTCCAGCGGGGACGAATTGATAATGTGTGATGAGGAGGAAGTACACACTGTAGGGGGAGAGGAATCAGAGGTTGAGGATGAGGACGACATCTTGCCTCAGTAGAGCCTGTTTAGTCTGTACAGGGAGAGATGAATAGCTTTTTTGGTGTGGGGGCCCAAACAAACCAATCATTTCAGCCAAAGTTGTTTGGTAGGCCCTGTCGCTGAAATGATTGGTTTGTTAAAGTGTGCATGTCCTATTTCAACAACATAAGGGTGGGTGTGAGGGCCCAAGGACAATTCCATCTTGGAACTTTTTTTTTTGCATTATATGACCAATCAACAGTCGTTTGCCATGTTCAAAAAGTAAAACCAAATGTAAAAAAATTCAAGAAATTAAACCAAAAGTAAAATGCCGTGTCATAATTTAAAACAAGAGGTATTGACGTGCTCTAAAACTACTGTATTGTTGTTTATATTTTATAAACACTGCACTTGAAAGCTTGAGTCTTTCAATAGAAAAGTAACTGTCCATTGCACGAATATTTGCAACAGGGACAATTTTAGGGTTAAGAAAGTCAACTAATAACACTTCGACGCTGTCTGTCTTTATAAACACTACACTTGGAAGTTGGAGGAGGTATTGTGGCCCCGGCACCAAATTTACTACCGGGGCCACTCCACTGTGCAGTCCATATTTAGGTGTATCAGATATTAAACAACGGTGACAGTTGATGCCCAATTTTTTAATTATATTGTGGCCTCGGTACCAAATTGTGTACCGGGGCCACCACACTACGCAGTCCAGATACTTGTTTGGTGAAATTCAGACCAATTGAGGGTTTTATTATTATATTGTGTGGACCACTCTATCTATACCACACTACAACTCTATACCACTCTATTTCATACTTTAATTCTATTTCATACTTTAATTCTATTTCATACTTTAATTCTATTTCATACTTTAATTCTATTTCATACTTTAATTCTATTACTAATTAATTACCATAAAGAGGAACAAAATAAACCAATTTTACCAAAAGTATAATATGACTTAGACTTACAAACACTACACTTGAAAGATCGTGCCTTTAAATGAAAAAGTCAGTCTTCATTGCACGACTATGTGCAACAGGGACAGTTTTTTGGGTTTACAAAGTCAAACAATAACACTTTGACCCTGTCTGTCTGGGATCTCAATGACGAATTGTCTGTACCATGTTTGGAGGAGGTATTGTGGCCCCGGTATCAAATTGGGTACCGGGGCCACCCCACTATGCAGTCCAGATACTTGTTTGGTGGAATTCAGACACGTGGAGGGTTTTTTAATTATATTGTGGCCTCGGTACCAAATTGTGTACCGGGGCCACCACACTACGCAGTCAAGATAGATAGATGCGTATTGCGTATCATAGATAAAGTACATTCAGTGGTGTGGGGCAAATTGAAAAATATTCAAAATGCACTGATATTATCAAAAACAAGAGGTTGTCACACGCTAAAACTCCAACATGTATATGATGGAGAGGATGGAGGAGCAGCCGTATGTGTAGTGTAATGCAGATCTGTTGAAGGTTTTTTATATATTTTATTGTGGTGCCCAGTGCCCACTCCTCTACGCAGTCCAGGTACAATTATTGGTGCGAATCATAAAAGTTCAGGGTTTTTAATATATTGTGGTGACCCACTCCTCTACGCAGTCCAGGTACAATTATTGGTGCGAATCATAAAAGTTCAGGGTTTTTAAGATATTGTGGTGACCCACTCCTCTACGCAGTCCAGGTACAATTATTGGTGCGAATCATAAAAGTTCAGGGTTTTTAAGATATTGTGGTGACCCACTCCTCTACGCAGTCCAGGTACAATTATTGGTGCGAATCATAAAAGTTCAGGGTTTTTAAGATATTGTGGTGACCCACTCCTCTACGCAGTCCAGGTACAATTATTGGTGCGAATCATAAAAGTTCAGGGTTTTTAATATATTGTGGTGACCCACTCCTCTACGCAGTCCAGGTACAATTATTGGTGCGATTCATAAAAGTTCAGGGTTTTTAATTTATATTGTGGTGACCCACTCCTCTACGCAGTCCAGGTACAATTATTGGTGCGAATCATAAAAGTTCAGGGTTTTTAATATATTGTGGTGACCCACTCCTCTACGCAGTCCAGGTACAATTATTGGTGCGATTCATAAAAGTTCAGGGTTTTTAATTTATATTGTGGTGACCCACTCCTCTACGCAGTCCAGGTACAATTATTGGTGCGAATCATAAAAGTTCAGGGTTTTTAATATATTGTGGTGACCCACTCCTCTACGCAGTCCAGGTACAATTATTGGTGCGATTCATAAAAGTTCAGGGTTTTTAATTTATATTGTGGTGACCCACTCCTCTACGCAGTCCAGGTACAATTATTGGTGCGAATCATAAAAGTTCAGGGTTTTTAATATATTGTGGTGACCCACTCCTCTACGCAGTCCAGGTACATTTATTGGTGCGATTCATAAAAGTTCGGGGTTTTTAAGATATTGTGGTGACCCACTCCTCTACGCAGTCCAGGTACATTTATTGGTGCGAATCATAAAAGTTCAGGGTTTTTAATTTATATTGTGGTGACCCACTCCTCTACGCAGTCCAGGTACAATTATTGGTGCGAATCATAAAAGTTCAGGGTTTTTAATATATTGTGGTGACCCACTCCTCTACGCAGTCCAGGTACAATTATTGGTGCGATTCATAAAAGTTCAGGGTTTTTAATATATATTGTGGTGACCCACTCCTCTACGCAGTCCAGGTACATTTATTGGTGCGAATCATAAAAGTTCAGGGTTTTTAATATATATTGTGGTGACCCACTCCTCTACGCAGTCCAGAAAGATACCTTGTTGCAACGTTTTGGACTAATAACTATATTGTGAGGTGTTCAGAATACACTGTAAATTAGTGGAAATGCTTGTTATTGAATGTTATTGAGGTTAATAATAGCCTAGGAGTGAAAATAAGCCCAAAAACTTGATTTTTAAACTTTTTATGTTTTTTTCAAAAAAAATCCGAATCCAATACCTTAAATCCGAACCGAGACCTTTCGTCAAGTGTTTTGCGAGACAAATCCGAACCTCAAAAATAACGAAAATCCGGATCCAAAACACAAAACACGAGACCTCAAAAGTCGCCGGTGCACATCCCTACATTAAACTGATGATCCTGAAAATAGGGAATCAGTGGAGCTGCTATACAGGGCAGTGCAGGGACAAGATTGAGAGAGATAAACCCAAGGCATGACGTGCTCTTATGTAGCATCACTAAAATACTGTCATACTTTAGTGCAACTGATAAGCTTATGCTAGAGGTATTCAATAAAAAAATATTTTTTATCGAGAGATGACCTGGTGCCGATAATTTACCATATGTAAGGTGAACTCTATTGATGAATTTAAAATGTCTGACTCTATGTCAACTGGGAGCTAGGTACACCATTGTAACATGGAAACTTCTCTACTGAAACCTGGGGAAAGTGGTTGCATGTAACTACTAATACTGAACTGAGAAAATGATGGGGATCTAAGGGAAATGCTCCTAACAATGAGCTAGTTAGTGGAAGGCCAGTTTAAACTCTATGAACTCCTTTTCTCTACTGAGAAAAGATATATATGGCATTGTGCAATTAAAGTGATCTCATCTGCTGCCTCCTATTTTACAGTATAATACCTAGTCATAATTCTAGCCAAAGTTCATCACAGTTGTCATAGGACATTGCCCTCAACCATCCCTATTGTACGTGATACATTGTATCAGTAAGCCAAAGAGATAATTAAAAATATTTCATGGATGACCAAAACTTCTGCATTTTGACCCATGAGTTATTAGATAAACTTTACAAATATCTTGACAAGTTAAGGTAGTTCATCTCAACATTGATCTCCTACACAAAATTTACAATGTGCTGGTTGCATCGCTGGTGTCACAACAATGACAACAGCTACAATAAATAAGAAATTGATAAAATGTTCTATATTTGCAAATAATTCAAGGTGATTGTAAGCAGCTTTGCTGTGTGAAGTTTATTTAATATAGAAGTTCATTTTTATCATGTTACAATCCACCTGTATCAGTGTGACAGGAGCCTGACATCTTTACTCTTTGCTATAGTGGATACTGCTTCCAATATATAATTATGAAGAGATCATTAAACAAGCACAAGATGCAGCGCAAAGTCCTCTTTGGTGATGTCACTTAATTTGTGCACCTAGGTTTCTGGTAAAGTTTATTGGTTTGAGAAGAAAAATCTCAGTGTTTGTGGAGCAGCGGAAATGTACATCAGTACTCATGGGCAGGGTCCTCTCTACCCTATGGAGCCTATTTATGAAACATTATTTTGCTTTAACTTAATTTCTAGTATGTGGGTCATTTACAAACAATGTAACGCCAGCGATATCACAGATATCTCCAGCGTTCACTAAATTAAGTCTTTAGTACCACAGTCCACATATCCTCTATGAGAACTGCGGTTTTGTCAGATGTAACAAGATATCTATAGTGTAAGCGTAGTCAAAGAGGGATCTTCTTATCCTCCCCGGTAGGCTGGATGCTCCTTCCCACTTCCCTCCCCAGTTCATCATTTGTGTGCATGTGCAGAGAGTAGCCGGATGCAGAACCAAAAAATATACTCTTTCGCCCTGCGATCAACAGCTAAAGTGTACATTTTACCATTCACAGAGTCAGCTGCTTATCGGAGCAGCTGGCCCTGCTTCACTATTTTGGTCAATTGCTCCATTATTACATCTCTCATCACACAAATAGCAGCAAAATGTCTCATGTCTGTCTATGTACCTCGTTTGTCCTGTGATGTCACAGACTGAATTCTTTGTGTGACCACTATGATTATTATTTACTTATTATTTAGTTAAACGCAAGGAATTCCTAATTGTTTTTATGCTATCTGTAATTGCTCGAACATTACTCATACTTGGGGTTTTTACCGCACATCTGCTATAATGTGCAATTGTATCTGTTATTATATTGATGTATATTCATATATTTCTTATGTTATGTTCATGTATCTGTCTGTTTGGTGCTGTAGAATCTTATGTGGTTTATCAATAAACAATGAGGATCAGCCAACGGGAGGAGTTAATTGGTACAATGGTGTTTCTTGCTAAGTAAAGACAAGGAGCACCAGTGCACCTACTTTTTTGTAGCAGTGCAAACATACAGATATGTTATTAAGTGAGATTATTGAAATGAGGTAAAGGGGTTGAGAGGGCATTTTTAGGGGTATTCTTAGATTTTCCAAAGGAATGAAGTCAATTTCATTGTGCAAAAATACTTAGGGCCTCATGTAGAGATGGACGCAAGTGTAACTGATAAGTGCAAAAAGCACTTTTGGCCAAGGATTTTTCTCAATCTGCACCCCGACTGAGACAAATCTCCGGCTTCCACATCTCTACGCTTAGAGAGGAGGAACGGGGAAGGTAGGGGTTGAGCCTAGCAATGTAAAGGCGTGTTCACGCTCTTTACATACTATGCAGAATTGAAAGCAGCCGCAGATAGGTCTCTAGGAGATGTATCTTTTACAGGTGCTATCTCCTGGTGCAACAGACCTTGCTGTATTAGAAAAAGAAGTAAAAAAATAATTACATTTAAAAGAAAATCCCTATTGCTGTTGGGGGGAGGGGCAGAAGCACTTTTTTTTTACATTACGTTATTTATTTATTTATTTGCTTTACAGGTCCGCTGTGACTGACAAACTTAAGAGTATCCTGCACACCGGCACATAAGGCCAATGTGCATGTGCAATTTGCATAGTATTCTAAGTCTTGGAATCTTGGGTAAAATACGGGATGTAATGTACACTTACGATATCAGTGTTAATTGCTTCCAACTCTACATCAGGTCTTTAATTTTTTAAAGGGAACTGTACTTTAAAAGGGAAGTGCTTTGAATCCTTTGATTGCACTTTAGCAGAGATGCACATCTTGAGAAATGTAAAAAAGAACTTCAAAAACACAAAGTTGCCACATGTAATGAAAGCAGCCTTGATGTTTCCTCAGTCTCATTTAATTCGAGCCATAAGCGCAGTTAAACCAAGCAGTATTTTAGGAAAAAATGTAAAACTTTAACTTAGAGAAGGGAGTAGTAATTAAACAGACCTGACATAGCATTTGTGATCAGTTGAAGCTTTGAAATATACATTTATTTGTGGTATTTGTAATCCCTGCAATCAATACGAGTATAATCTCTGGTAATTTTCATCACTAGCTATGGATAAATCAGAAAGCACCTTTACCCATATCCTCTTGCTGTGTAACATTGGGCAGTAGTATACTATTCAGCTTCCTGTTTTCTCAACTAGTTTCTAGGGCAGAATCATAGAAACAAAATTTGATGCTAGATAATAACTGATTGCCAGTTTCAGTGCCTACTTTCTTTTTTATGGGTCGAGGGGATTTTAATTACTAAGTCTTCAACCATATGACTCATCACCACCTCTGCTGGGAGACTGTTCCACAGAAAGCATTTGTACCGAAGCACTTTCCAAAAACTGACAATGGGTGTTGTGCCTACATATGGTCAAGTGGTCAAATAGGTGGTTCTGTTTAAAGTTAAATGAGATGCACAGATGCATATTTCGCTGTTGGTAATTTACCATTTATGTAGAAATACTCTTGTTTTTAAATATGCTGTCTGAACTCTGATATTAATTAGCTTACTAGGAAGTAGTAGCAGCATATTGCTACAGTTACACACTGCAATTAATTCAGCTGGAATATCTGCACTGGAAAATGTGAAAACAGTAGCAGAATATTGACAGACACTGTATTGGACACATTGGATTTACTGTTAAAAACAAAAATGTTTTTCTTTCAGGTTGAATCAAAAGGAAGTGACAAATGAATGGGATCCGAATGCTGGTAACTAATGTTTCTCATCAATTTATTGTTTTTTGTTTTTGGTATTGTGCTCCCTCTTAATGCCCCTACCCCTTTTATAATGCCACAATTACTTACCAGCAGTCGTACTCTATAAAGAAGAGTGCATTCAAGTGTTTTAATTGCATTATATGTTATTTTTCATAATACCACCTATATTGTAGCACCAATTTGACCTGTTTTCAGATGGCGTTATAAAGAGAGCACACTGTATCTTCTGTACAATGGTAATTATTGACATGAATAATAGTTTATTTCATATAAACTGTTTTTAGAATAAACTATATTTGTTCATTTAAAATTGTCAGCATTTCATATGTGACATTGGAGAACAAGATAAAATAAAGTGCCGTGAATTGCAGCAAAGTCTTTATGCAACATTTATAAAAGCATCTTGGTCTGTCTGTCTGTCTCTGTGAAAAAAAACCCACACAATACATACATATATATAAATGGCAAAGCGGGTACAAGGCTGAATATGAATAAATAGTTTATAACAGTGAATACAGGAAGCCAGCACTCCATAGGTAGACACATTTTTATTCAAAGTCCATAAAGGCTGCCACTGACAAACACCTTGCTAACTAATATACTGTATAGGCAAACACATTTCCTGTCTATAGACCAATATTTTGCAAAGCATAGCTTATTATTATTATTATTATTATTATTATTATTATTATTATTATTATCAACATTTATTTATATAGCACTAGCATATGCTGTTGTGCTTTACAATTGGGAACAAACACACAAATAAAACATGGCTGATTACAGACATATGTCAATTTATAGCAGCTCTGAAAGACACAATGACTTTCTCAATAGAAACAAGACTTGTGTTAGCTGTAGTGCTGCAATAAGTGGACTTCAGTTATTAATCATCTAAGCTGAATTCCAATAAAAAGCAAACCTTGCCCTTAGATAGTAAATATGTAACCATTTATTCCATAATGTTTTCCTCATTTCTCTTTATCTTAATTGCAGTTTTACGTAACAGATTAAACAATATATTATGTTCAGAAATTAGCAGGAAACTAGATGGTGAAATAGCATATAGTAAATTAACAACCATTTACAATTGAATGCTACACACATATATATATATATATATATATATATATATATATATATATATATATATATATATATATATATGAATCTACTACTATCTCACAGAAACTAAGCTGAAATCTCACTTGAATAAATTGTGCCTGAACTTTAGTCCAGACTAGTTGTAAAGTTTGTAAAGAGTACTTACTAAGGAAGGACCTTTGCAGGTATCTGCAACAAAATAATACAAGGCAATAAACTATGAGTGTTGCCCACATCAGTAAGCTTACAATGTCTTGTACTAAATAGGGGCAGTGATTTTTGCTACTGATCTGAACAAAAATCCTATAGATGCATTCCTAAAGAATGTGCTCAACCATGATAACTAACTTCCATTCTAGCAGGGACCGAAAACACAAGAATACATTCTCCAGTGTTTAAAGAAAGTAGTCATAATATTACTGCTCAATAAACCCTGAAGAACATCAATGGTCATTTTTATCCAGCAGACACTTGGGAAAGAAATATCTGCGGGGCAGCAAGTAAATCTAAAGCCAGGCAAATAAAGTCCAAAATGAATAGTACCCTGTCAACATCAGTAGAGTGGAATGGGAAAGACATATAGTTGAAGTTCTGCTCAGCAGAAAGGTGTGGAATCAGCTGTAAGAGTTGGCATCCAGACAGACTTAGGAGAAGCTGAAATATGAATTAACCTTTGGACATATGAAAGATCCCCATAAAAGGCCTGTATGCTCTGCTCCCCCTAGTTCTCCATAAGCTGGACAGTATTAGTACAGTGGAGCATTCTGTTGGATGTTTTACTCTAACAACCTTCCAGTGGAAGAACAATAAGGCATCAGTGTTCAAGTGAGAAGCCACACAAAGCCTGTTGACAATAATAGCAGAGCAAAAAAACAAAGAAGTATATATAGAGGCACACCCGGATGTTATTTCATATTAAAAACATCTATGTTATTGGTATACATTGCCAACTGCCTGATAGTGACTATCTATAGTCATAAATCACTCCTGATTTATATCACTTTATAAATTTGTTGAGACACTGTCTATGTCAAAAACATATGGCATTAATCTAGCCACATGGTGCAGAGGCAAACGTGCATTGCTAACTGCCTTTTAGATAACTAACTGTGGCCATAGAGCAATCATTGGTATCATGTTTTTTCCTTTGTATCATGTTTAAGTATTTGAGAGCACCCTTCAGATATATATTAATGACAGTATTCTGGATTAAACTGTATAGCTAGTAAATTAGGGGATGTTTTAGTATTGAATACTAATTTAATAACTTGGTACGGTAAACTCCTTTACCTATACAATAATAGCAGAGCCTCATTTGGTCTAGATACATACACCAGATGAGCACTGTAGTACAATCATCTCATCCTTGTAAATAAGGAGTCATCTCACAACAGAGATGATTCAGTGCCATTCCCCCCGTAGGTGAAGCCCATCATAAAGGGTGCGTCCCTCATTATGGGTTATATTAAAGCTACAGGTAATAGTATGAATTGCTGCTTACAAACAAACAGATGAGCAACAGTGGTAGAAGAACAGTTTGTTTTGCCTACCTCTGATTTAGGGAAAACCAAGTCTGAATTTGGGCAAATTTCAGAAACAAATCCCAAAAGATTGCAATATTTCAGAACATGTGAGTGAAACTGTGTAATGCTTGTCTATTATAATTATTCACATCAATTTATAGGAACAATTTACAGATAGCATTGATTGGGTGGTAATTAGTTACTCGTTTTATTTCCTACCTGTGTGGTGTTTGAAAGAGTTTTGAGCTTCTAAGTGCGCCACTAATTTAGCTTTCTTTCAGTACGTGCACCAGTGTTTTAATGTGTATACTGAGAAAAGGAGTAAGTACAGCTGGCAGCCATCTATCTTACATTGAGAACTAAGGATTTTTCCCAACGTTCATTTTCAGATTACATAATCTACTGCAACTTTAATGACAACGCCAGACCATTATGCAATTGGAAACAAAGCTATGGAGAAAGTGATGACGGAGATTGGATCAGAGCCAAATTCAGTACTCCAACACCAGGAACAGGTCCAGACGGAGATTATCCTGATGGATGTAAGAACATTTCATCATTTGTTTGAACTACAAGTGCATATTTCTTCCATACCTATAATTTTACCATTGTTTGATAAAAAAAAGGACAGCCTCTTATATGGAACAGTATTATTTTGATAGCAGAGTAAAGCCGGCCAGACACGGTATCATTCTGTTATTCGGCTCGAGCACCTAACTGAGCATGACAGGACCAAATTCCAATTTGGCCAAGCACATAAGTGGCCAAATTGGATGTGATCCGGCAAATCTGTGCTTAGGCCGAGCAACCAAATATTTTCCATCACCACCAAAGCCTGTTAGTGCAGTCATGGTAACAGGCTGATAGCAGTCATCTGTGGTCTTTTTTCAACTGCATTTTCCAACATGTGCAATAATAATCCAATTGATTTTGAGTATATGTTTTGGGACCACACACTGCAATAACAGGCCAACTGCCCAATATTACTGCATATATATCACTGTGAGTGGCCAGTATAGGCTCCCATTCATATCCTCAATACTGAATACATTCTTGGTTTTAAAAGATGTTTTGACTTATTTTATCATACAACAGATTTGCATATTTTACAGCAAGACATAAAAAATGCTAAAGTAAGTTCTGTGATTGTATTTATATTTAAAGACCATTGTCAACACATATATCCATTCTCACTATGTATTACCATTGCATTCACACTCATCAGCCATGTTCTGTGTGGCTTTATAATATTACCAAGAGTGAAAATGTTGCAAATGAAATCACACATAAAAATGAAAAAGATTTATAATTTCCATAGTTAACGAGTCTGTTTCACAATCAGAAAATTCAAAAGCTTGGTAATGTAAACAGTGACTGTGTCAATGTACAGTACACAAAATAAAAAAATATTATATGCAATATTCATTGCACTGCAGTAACTTTAAGTTCATTAAAATAATGTCTATGTCTATTAATATCAGGGCCTGATTAAGGGTTCCGGCTTCCCAAAGCTAATACACTCGTAGTCCCCCCAGTCACCAATTTGTATGCTCGTATTCAGCAAGTTGTAACTGCCACATGATACGGAGAACATCATTGTGATCAAAACACAATACAGAGAGCATTCTTGTGACTGCCACAAAATCCAGAGATCATGCACCCGCTCCACTATTTTATTTCCACCCTCCTTCAGGCATTTCATGCCAGATTGTGATTGGCAGTGGTTTTGAGCCTATGCATGCTGAAGTTAATTAAATAAAAAAATTACTTAGTTGGCCAATAGAATCACAGAATATATGAGCATGCAGAGGATGTTGACACATACAACATGTCACTTGAAAGCTGCTATATTTTTTAAATGCCTCCCCCCAAGCCATTTCATTCCCTACTAGCATTTTTGTCACCCGTGCTGCACTTACCCGCTGACAGTACAATGAACTGACATTACTCTCTTAGATTTCTGTTATGCTGTCAGTGTGAGGCGCAGTTCTCAGTCTGGTCTTTTCAAGATTATCACATCTCACAAGACTGGACTAAGAACCGTGGCCCACATTGACAAGCAGCATAACAGAAATCAGACTTGCTGCCAGTCACATAATGGTGATTGGCGGGGACGCCCCCTTTGGGCCCCGATAAATCCAGGCAGCCTCTTCCTGCCACGACAAAAATACCAAAATAGCAAAAAAAAACCTTTAGGAAAATCGGTCTTGCCCCCAAAATCCTGCATCAGACTATTGGTTGATCAGGCACTCGTTCATTTTAGAACATTAATATATTTATTGATACACACTTCTTTAATATATTGTATTGTTTGTCTGTCATTGCTGCTATTGACATGTTTTTTCTTTACAGTTGGGTATTATCTTTACCAAGAAGCAACAAATTTAATATCAGATGACAAAATTAGACTTGATAGCATACTTCTAGCCATTGATGGTGATGTATGCATTGATTTCTGGTATCACATGTATGGCACAGAAAATGAGAATCAGCTAAATGTTTATGTCAAGGATGATGCTTCTTCATACACTGTTTGGCAAAGAAAAGGACAACAAGCTCCAGAATGGTTATATGGCTCAGTCACTTTTCCTACATCAAGGGAGAATAATATTCAGGTAAAAATTCTTTTTTCTGTAGGGCTTCATAAAAAATGGATGAAATTAAAGGTGAACATGGAAACTAAACATACAAAGAATAAAAATGTAGATTTAAAAGATTTCCAATCTCCTTAAGAAATTCAAGACAGCTAAATTTAATAGTAATTGGGCCAAGAGTAGTGTAGAAAAGATGGATTAGTTCTAACAAGGTAGAAGGCAGCTCATGATTTGTCAATCACAAATATTGAGTATTGCACAGATAGTATGGAGGAACTATTTAATTGCATTTGTTTTATTAGTTTATGTAACTCAATCTTGGAAATATGTTACAACAAATTATACAACGAAAAATAAGAAATGTCACTTTTAGCAAGCAGTCATAATATTGCAGGTTCGATAGCAAAATATACACATATGTACCCACTGACAAAAAGTTTCCCTGGCACAATAGAACCCATTCAACACACAGTTTAGAACAAAAACAATCATCCTGCTCAGTAGGTGCCTGATTTAAAGTTGGATACAAGTCTATTTGCACAATGCAAAAAGGTATTTTATGTATAATTTGGTGCATTGCTCATGCATCCAACTTATTTACAATTGCACATATGTTGCACTTGTGGCCCATTATGCTTTGAAAGGTGGATCGGGGTGTTTATATGCAAGTTCAGTAGAGTAAGGGCATGCACAAAAGTTAAAGATGCCCCTTTGAGATCCATTCGGTTTGGACACACGTTGAAATATAATAGTTTTTAAATGTAAAATTTGCCCCAGTGAAGGTGCAATTTGTTAGAGTTGATGATGATGACTTGCATATGTTGCTGGGTGCATCTATACACCTATTAGCAACTGGAAATTGCAATGGTAGGCTCTGATACAAACTAGTTTATTAAAGAATAACAACATTAACATTAAATAAAATAGATGAAGAGGTTATCAAGCAAGTTAGCACATTTTGCAGAGCTCACAGGCTTTCCTTCCCCAAGAGTATAGCTAGATAATAAAAATACATAATATGTGGTAAATACTTATCATTTGATTGTTGTTTGTGTCACATTTGAAAACAGTGAAACCTGCTTATCCTTGGAAATACTAGAACACTTTTATTAGCTGTTCATGAAGGCAGAGTGCACATTCTGGACAATCTACTGCTATGTGCAAGATACTATATCTTAGGTCCTATAGTCCAAGCTATTAGAAAACAGTCTGCACAATGTATAGGTGACAGTAACCTTGATTAATAAACCGACTACAAATAAGATTAGCTATCATTATTTTACCTGTTGGTAGGGCAAGAGGTTTTTAAATAAACACGTTTGGAAATTGCGCTATAATAACATCCTATTACCATATCTTTATTTACGAGGATTTATTTGTGTGTACTGGGCCACATAGTACTTTCTATATCTTTTTTTATAACTTTACAGCTCAGTTTGAACTATCCCCCACTTTTCAATTTATCACATCCATTTGCACTTTTTACAATAAATTGTATTGCAGTTTAGTTAATTGCTCTGCTCATCCCTCCACCTTTCCATACCTCTCCAAAGGTGAACTCAGTCCACAGTGGAAATTTAATTTTTTACCAATAAATTGGGGTTACTTATGAAATATGAAATATAGTGAAAATATAAGGGTTGTATTGTCCATATCAAATAATAACATTTTGAACAAAGTAACCATACATTGTGGGTATATTCCAAAATAGCCACAGAGGTCCACAGAAAAATGGCTTTATAATGAAATGGCAGGAAGTTATGAAGAAATATCTAAATATCTAAAACTACTTTTTGTAACAAGCTTAAAGACCAGCTTGTACAATGTGGGTAAAACAGTACCATAAGAAGCAAATTGTTTCAAGCAATGAACTGTGCTAAAAAAAAAAAAGATGTAGCACCATCTTGTGGCTTGTCTGCCAAACTACAACTGTATATTTGTTCTAAAAGGCCCAATGTTGAAAACAAACCCTAAGTCCATTCTCATGTACTATAAAAAAAAACTGCTATCAAAATATTATATTAAAATGCTGTTTAACATCAAATGTATTTGAACTTTTAAATTAATTTCAGTAAATCCAGTTCAGTATCTTATATATTATATTTACATAGCTTTGTATGTCCAACTTTTGGTAATATCATCTGTCAAGGTCACATTATTTCAAATAGTCAACGCAAACCTTTTGATCAGATTTAACAGGTAAGTACATAGATTGTTGTCCTGGAAGGGTGGCATCTTTGAGGTTTCAAAAGTTTACACGCTCTGATCAAAGGAGTTGGGTGGATTGTGGGTGATCTTTACAATATGCAGATTAAGTGCACCTAGTTTGGCCCTTAAGTGGAATAAACAAGATTTCATTTTGCAGAACCCATATAGCAAAGATAGTCCCGATATCCCCTCATTCTTGTGGTTTATGCTATAAATGAGCTAAACCAGGCAATATTTTAGAAGAAAATGTAAATGCTGAAATAAATAATGGAATGCAAATTAGCTTCCATATCTGTAAACCCACAAGGCTGAGCGCAGATGGATTTTATGGGGTCTTTTCAAATACCAGGAAGTGGACACTCACCATAAAATTCTCTTGATGAATAATCAGGTGAACTTACGCAACTAAGTAAAGAAATGCAGGTGCGCATCTTTTGCAGTTTTGCCAATAGCTAAAGGAGCAATGAGATAACCCCATCCCTCTTCCTGCTGCTCAGAAGTGGTACTTCCTACTTATACTTAAGCTCTTAAAATGCACAACAGTTGTAGCTGTTTTATTAGAAAATAGGCAGACATTATAAAAGAATTATATGGCAAGTTTTAACCTTTCTGTAAACAATAATAGCATTCACATAGTATACAACATTGATAACTGATTTCTTCATTGCTGGTTAATCAAGACAAATAGTTGTGTCTGAAATACATTAATTGTTATTTCCTTAGTAAACGACCTGGCAGTGGAGAGATACATTTAAGAGCCCAGAATGGCCAAAGTACTAGATAGTGTAGAAACCCACTGGGCAATATCACAATCTTATTCTAAGTATATATAGTTTAACTAGTTCAGTTTGATTCCAAATTAAGATGAATTTTAATAGTCACATTGAAAGATTTGCTGCCCTGGTAGTTTGTCATCTATGTAGGTGGTAGCAGTACATAGTACTTATAGTTTTGGAACTAGTTGTTCACCTAAACTGACAGCTGACATCTTGATCCTTTTTCGGAATCTTAGGTCACCTTTGAAGCTATTCGAGGACTGACAGAATTTGGAGACACAGCTATTGACAATATTGGAGTGAAGAGAGGGCCATGTGGTAAGTTTTGTTGTTATTTTAAGGAAATTAATGTAAAGCAATGCATCATTTTCAACAGATAAAATTATACTTCTTTGTTCAGGAAGTTGTTAGATTCATGAAATATATTATTGTCCTTATCTAAACATATTTTTTCCTCAATTGTATTACATTTTTGTAAAACAACAAAGCTTTTATAGCAATGTAGATATTAACTATAAAAACACTAAAACAAGTATAATAGTTCATCATTCACTTTTTGATTTTTATCATTTATCTAGTACATTCTACAAAATGACAGCTAGAATCTGATTGGTTGCTATAGGCAACAGCTCCACTTTTTCAAACCCGCAGTTTAGTAAATATACCCCAAAGTGTCTAAAAGCTGTAAGGTGGATGCTAAAATACTGTGGTTGACTCACTATTCCGCTTCCTAAGACAGCTTCTTAACTCAGATTGTGTTTCTCATGCCTTACACCATATACAACAATATATATCTGGTCACAGTAGTGACTGTGGACATTATATGAGCTCATACACATAGTGTTCAGAACCCTTGTTAAGAGCTTAGGCAGAAACGTGTACTTTGTCCATGCATTTAGCAGTGTGCTCTAAAGGGAATGATGCAGTGTGAATATTATGCCAGTTTATAGCGTATCTTACGTGAAACCACTCTGTGCATGCCAAGAAAGTGTGTTCATGGATATGCAGACCTGCATGATTCTTGCGCCAGCGTGCACCTGGATAGGTAGGACGGGGCGTTTTAACATAGGCCGAGTACAATATGGGCCTTTGTGTGAAAATGCAAACGCCCATATTGTACTCAGCATATATACGTCTTACAAAGCCAGGGGCGGTGGTCAGGGGCAGATGTAAATAGCAGATGATGATGATGAAAATCTATGGCACTAGAGAACCGCTTGCAATTGATTGCTCTGATGATGCAGATTGTTGCTTTGTCACTCCGGCTATTATTATGCTTTTGTGCACTTGTTAATGCAATAATAACCTAATAACAAATACATTTGTTGTTTTCAAAAAAAGGAATAAAAACATGTGTGCATGTGAAACATAAGTGTCTGTGATGTATGCCTGGCGTATACTGGGTGAATTTACTACTGGTACGGAGCTGCACAGATCCTGAGAGTGAGAATTTAAAGTGGCCCTGGTGGAAAATATTCTGAAAGTGACCTCATGTTGTAGGTGGTACTATGAGGGTGCTGCCATGCCATTAGGGTGTGGGTCTGACCAGCATACAATTAACGTGGCTATCACTTTTGACAGTGTAAGCCTACCCTCCAGCCCCTTCTTCTTTAAACACAGCAGCAAAGCTGAACACTCACTGTTAGCTGCATGCAGCTTCCCCTTCATGAGCAAAGCAACATTAAGCGGGGCATATCTTACAATTGGGACTATCTCAACAGACTATGGGCAGTTGGCAGACAGTGTAGCTACTTCTTACCTCTTCTTGCTGCTTTCACTACATGCTGCTATAGGTGGTGACTTAAGCTCAGCTGCTGCTTGTCAGGATCCTGTAATGACTTAAGCTCAGCTGCTGCTTGTCTGGATCCTGTAATGACTTAAGCTCAGCTGCTGCTTGTCTGGATCCTGGAATGCTGAAACCCTGCTTGTAAAGGCAAACTTGCCTTTACAAGCAGGTTAAATGGGTATGCAGCTTACTGGCAGATTAGCAACAGCAGATTTTTTACGATTTGCAGAAATCAGAGCTTTATACATTTACCTCTAGTTGTTTCATATCTCCATACCCATTTAACATCTAATATTTATTGCAGTTGTTATCATTTTAAATTATCCACCATAAATTGAATTTACTTTTTTTTTAGAATCTACCAGTTCAACAGAATCTCCCAGTTCGACTATCACAATAAGCCCAGCTTCTCCAACGTCAACAAAATCTACCTCACCTCCGGTTATATCAGGTATATATATATATATATATATATATATACATATTTTAACTATCAAGTTGAAAGATGTATTTTCACAATACTTTAATGGCACTCAATGGTGATTATTTCTATATGTTTAACATAGCCTAATTTGACTTAATTGTGACTTTAGATTCCATAAAATATCTGTTTCTTTTTTGGCAGGTGGAACTTGCAGTGGCTATGGTGATCCCCATTATTTTACATTTGATGACTATGCCCATACATTCATGGGGAACTGCACTTACACACTGACAAAACTTTGTGACACTAATAGCGGTTTGCCATATTTCAATGTGGAAGTTGAACATGAGTACAGAGGTGGAAACACACGTGTATCCTACGTCAAACGAGTAACAGTGTATGTTCACAGCTACAAAATCAGCCTTGAAAAACAAAAGGTTGTTAAGGTATGTTAGTACCTGTGTTGGGATTACATATTTTTGCCCCCTATGCCATTATTTTTATGTCACGTTACCCACCAATGTTTTCAGTCAACCCCCCACCAATGTTATAGCTTTCCATGGTTCCAACCACTACTGTACTCCATGCATATAAAATAAATTAAAGCTAATAACACAGCCTTTACTGACCCTTATGGTTAACTATTTGTAATATAAATAATACTGGGCAGATTTATTTTAACACTGCAATTTAAAGTTAAGCTAGAATGTGCCCCCTCTAAACTCTACATCTGTCCGCACATTCTAAATCCCCCTCCTGCCATGTTAAATGGTTTTGTCAATGTCTAGCTTGATTTATTCTTAACGCTAAATAAGGGCCAAAATGTCTACTTTTAAAAACAGCAGATTTCATTCCGCTTGCAAGAACTATGCTGTCAAACAATATTAACATGCTACAAGTGGATTCTTGTTTCTAAACAGGAATGCTTGTCTCTTAGAACGTAGAAATATTATTATTTTTTTTAAATCATTGCCCATTTCATTAGTTCTTGAAATGTGCCTGTGTTTTTCCTTCTCTTTAATTGGCAAAATATTTTTAGGTGAATGGACTGGCCCAGCAGCTTCCACTGAACTTATCTCCTGATGTGTTCATTGGGCACAGTGGCCAGTATGTCGATGTTACAGTTGCATTTGGCCTACGAGTGAAGTATGATGGAGATCATAGGGTTGAAGTAACTCTTTCCAGCACCTTTCAAAACCAAGTGTGTGGAATATGTGCCAACTACAATGGGCTGTACGGTGATGATAACCTCAATCCCGATGGGCAGAGGGAGACAAATTCTGTAAACTATGGAAACAGCTGGCAGGTGGACAATGACACCAGGTAGGATGTTGTTTCTGCTAACACTGTGATATTTTTTTCAAGTCACAGCATTAAGCAACTAGTGCACACATGTTAACTATTACAACTGTACTAAAAAGATAGCCAGGGCAGGGTACATATTGCTAACCTGTCCTATCAGAGAAACAGCATCAGTTATTCCCACAGCTCATTGTTGGGTTAATCCTTGATACTGAAAGAAGTTATCACTGTCCAGTTATAAATTACCCAGCTGTACATACTGTGTCTATATGATTTTCTAGGTCAAAATACAAAAAAATCATCAGTGGGGGTTAAGGGAAATATTTATGGCCAGAAGAGGTCTAGGTGAACCTCTATAGGACTGCATGCAATTTTTGCCCACCAGTTATCTGCAGCAGATTTAGAGTCTCCAAAGGAAAAATGGTCAACTTACTTTAGGAACAGGAATCTTCCCAATACTAAATTTTCAGTTATATGTTTATACACAATTTAATAACACAGACAGTTGACTTCTGACTATACAAATATGACACATTCTATTAAGATTGGGGCTATTGACTGATTAAATTAAGTATGTGGTCACCCAGTATACTACACAGATTAACAAACCACAACTTAAATGCATTTTGTGATTTCAGTTGCTCTCCAGCCTCTGAAGTTTCACCTGTATGCACTGAAGAAGAAATAAATGTCATTCAGAGCTATGAGTCTTGTGGCATGATGCTGCCCTTCGAGGGTGTATTCAAATACTGTCATACCATAGTGGATCCTCGGGAATACTTTGCGAACTGTTTCCATGACATGTGTGAGCTCCACTTAGACCAAGATATTCTTTGCAACCATCTTCAAGCATACGCAGATGCTTGCCATGCAGCAGGAGCTGTTGTGAGGTCTTGGAGAAATTCAACCTTTTGTCGTAAGTATTGATGTTGTGCTTGAGCCATTCACTGTATTTTCAAAGGCTTCCTAAATTAAAACAATGTTGTAATATTGAATCAACTTCTTCAATATTTTTTAAAATTATGACCATCAACAACCAAGTCCAACTCACTTGACATATGCCAGATATAGTAAACATATCACATATAAGAAACACTTGTTCGCTATAGTAGCGTATCATAAATTATAATAATGACAGCTACAGAAAGTAATTTTACCGTATTTTTTTAAAAAAAGCAAAGCAATATTTAGTTATATGCAAGTTCTATAGAGTTAGTGTTCTCAAAGTTGGATATTATGAATAATAACACAATACCTCTATATGCGTACTGCATAAGCTAACAGTATCACTTAAAGATTAGTTTGAGTAGAACAGCTTGTTACTATTAGTGTAGATAACGCTGAACAACAACTCGAGTGAGGAAGACCTGAAGCAGAACATTTTTCAGACACATTTTACAACAAGTGCTTTCTCAATTACTTGTAAGTACAAATACTTGTTTGGTTCTCGGGGAGCCGAGTCTGAGCATCTCTAATTGTAAAGCAGCAAAGTGATAATTAAATGTAAGGTTAGTGCCCCTTTATAAGAAAGATGTAATGCGCATGGGCAGTACATGACAGTTAAAAAGTTGGTGAGTCATAATAAGTAAAATATACCCTTACTTCTAAAAACAGTTCTCTCCTGAACTATATTAACATGTGAAATCTATAATATTAGGCTAGAAAATTATTGAAAAGTCTGATGCATTTTGTGTTTTAATGCAATATTTGTTATTTTACTGATTATTGGATTAAACAATTATGACAAGAAAATGTAACCTAAATGTAACAGCCTAAAAATTTTAAATTTTACAGCTTTGGAGTGTCCATCAAACAGTCATTATGAGCAATGTGGTACAGCATGTCCAGCAACATGTGTCAATCCTCAATCACCATCAAAGTGTAATCTTCCGTGTACAGAGGGATGTGTCTGTGACCCAGGACATGTTCTCTATGATAACAAGTGTGTTCCAAGCAGTCAGTGTGGATGTTGGGAAAATGGTAAACATTATCCTGTAGGCTCTGAATTCTGGACTGATGACACTTGCTCTACAAAATGCAGATGCCCCTCAGCAGGAAGCAGTTTAGTCTGCAATTCCGCTTCATGTCCATTTGGCAAATATTGTGGTATAATGAATGGAGTTCTTGACTGTTATGAGCTAACTTTTGGTAACTGCATTATATATGGTGATCCTCACTACACCACGTTTGATAAAGAAGTACATCATTTTATGGGAATATGCACCTATACTCTGTCCAAGCTTTGCACAAATTCTACTTCTCTTCCCTACTTTAACATTGAAGCAAAAAACGAGCACCGTGGGAATCCAACAGTATCTTGGATACAGAAAGTTATAGTAGACGTTTATGAACATAGAATAACAATTGTTAAAAATGAGCCCAGTCGCATTTTGGTAAGTTAAAAAATCATTCTAAAGACTCTGTCATAATGGAAATGCCAATTGTTGAGTACCTTTGATCTAACATAGTCCACATGTTTATGTTTACTAGGTTAATGGTATTTGGAGTAATCTGCCAGTAAACTTGGTCAATGGGTCCCTGGTAGTCGCAAGAAGTGGTAGATATGTTGTTCTAGAGACAGATTTCCATCTCACAGTCTCTTATGACACTGATCATACAGTGGATGTGAAGGTTCCAACTACTTATTTCAATCAAACCTGTGGAATGTGTGGAAATTTTAATGGCATCCGAAATGATGACTTCTTGATGCCCAATGGACAACTGGCACAAAGCTCTAATCAACTAGGAGACAGCTGGAAGGTGGAAGATGATGATCCATTATGTAACACAATTGTCCCTACACCTCCCCCACTATGTCCTCCAGAGAAAGAGGAACTCTATGGAAGTGATGCCTTCTGTGGTTTGCTAACAGATATAGATGGACCTTTCCAGAATTGTCATTCAGTAATCAACTCAGACCTGTTCTTTGACAGCTGTGTGTTTGATCTGTGCGTGCTTGGTGATGATACTTTGTGTAAAGCAATAGAAGCCTATGCTGATGCCTGCCAAAGAGCAGGAGTTACCATAATTTGGCGCAACTCTTCTTTCTGTTGTAAGTACACTCCAGTGTTTACATGGGTTCAGAAATTAGTAGATTATGCTAATCTATTATGTCTTGTACAAATTACAAACATTACTAAGGGAAATGTAATAATTACATCTATATATGAATACTATTTATTTATGGAGGACAGTTTCACTTTGAAGTTATTGCTTAGTTGTGTGAAGTACAGTAAGTGTTTAACCGTTGTGCATGAGTTGATGGGTGGATTGTTGCTCTCTGTTGATAATATTTTAGTGATATTTTTGTTTACCTTAAAAATAAGGGAGGAAGTAACATACATAAATATATAATATTAATATTTCTTTGCACTGATAAATTGTAAAGATGTAATAAAAACGACTTTTTCTATAATTGCCCAAATCTTATGAATAATTTTTTGTGCTCGAATTTCGATCATGTATGTTTGTGTGTAATTACATGTTTTTTTGACTTTTCCAATTTTCATTTACTATATATTTGTTTTTTGTTTCTTACACAGCCATCCTGTGTCCTGCTAACAGTCACTACAATGTATGCAGCAGTGCCTGCCCAGCAACATGTCTAGACCAGAATGCACCAAACAACTGCAATAAGCCGTGTACTGATGGATGTGAATGTAATATTGACTTTGTGCTCAGTGGAAACACTTGTGTGTCACTTAATGATTGTGGATGCTTTTATGATGGAAAGTACTTTCAGGTCAGTTTTCAATCTTATGTTCTAGATCTAAATATAGATTTAATTATTGGAAAGTATAATGACTTACAGATAGAATGTTATTTATAACAAAACTAATTTATCTGAATTTGGAAATCTTAGGATGAAGTGTATGGTACAGTATAAACATAAGTTGTTACTATCAACAATAACAGTAACATATCATATTACACCTTTATTTTATAGAAAAATGAAATGTTTTGGGAAGGGGAATGTGACAGTTACTGTACGTGTACAGGAAATAATCAGGTGAGCTGCAAGCAACAGTCCTGTGCTCCCAATGAAATATGCAAAGTTCAAAATGGTGTAAAATCGTGCGTCATGGCAGACACCTCAATCTGTCATATTTATGGTGACCCACACTACATAACGTTTGATGGCAAACTGTACCATTTCCAAGGATCTTGTAATTATACAGCTGTGGAGGTCTGTGGAAACTCATCTAAGTATTTCTCAGTCACAACAAGGAATGAACACAGAGGAAGCCTAACCTGGACAGCTATAAATTCAGTGGCGGTTAGAATCAACAACCTGCATATTATACTGAGGAAGCACAGAGTTGTGGAGGTAAATGTTTTGCTAGAGTGTTTTAACATATTAAAAAAATCTCAAAAATATTAAAATGATTTAAATATGAGTGGAAGCATCACATTCCACTCAACTGACATTGAATTAATTGTAATCTTTAAAATAACAGCACACATACGTTAACTATTTTACCATATTTTTTTTTTTAGATCAATGGAATTATTGTCACTTTACCTGAGAACTCAATACCTGGCATTTCAATAAGTTTAAGTGGTTCCTTTGTTATTCTACAAACTGATTTTGGGCTTGAAGTTAAATTTAATGGTGACCATGAACTTTTTGTTAAAGTGAATGAGAACTTTAAAGGACAGCTATGTGGGCTCTGTGGCACCTACAATGGTAACCAACAGGATGATTTCCTAACACCAGGAGGTTTAATTGCACCTAATTCCAATGACTTTGGAAAGAGCTGGCGTGTTCCGGATGACAACTGGATGTAAGTGCAGCGAAATAATTCACAATTAAGTTATTCACCGTACACAGCTTTTTAAAACATAATCTATATTAATTTTTCTTTAATAACATTTTACCCGATACTAATAATACACTTGCAAATATTTTGCTAAACATATTTATAAACATCTAAATAACAAATGATATATATATATATATATATATATATATATATATATATATTTATATATATACATATACATATATATATATATATATTCCTGTTCTTCTATAAATTCATTTTTCTATTGAACGTAAAATATATAACGTCATTGCTTTGTGTTTTGAAATTTGCTATTCAGTAATCACTCTAAAACTGATCCTACATATTGGTTCATTATTCATATTAACGTTTATGTACACTTAAATCATGAAAAAATATATTTGCACTTTGTTTCACATTGTTTAGCATATTATAAGAATATCATATGTATCTCTGTGGTCTCAATAACACAGAAAATCCCTCAACGGCCCAAGTACGGTTAATTTATTTTTATGCAGTTATACATTTGGGATACACTTAAAGTATACAGCAACATTTTATATTACTACGTAGGAGTTAAATGCATAATTAAGTGATTACATAAACAAAAGAAAGATAAAGAGGATGATCTTTATAGAGCTTACAATTTATTTCTAATACCATTTTTTTCTAAAATGCATTGAGGTTTATTGTAGTAAGTCATAGGCTTTTCACCAGTCTTTCTACAGAAATATACTTTGGTATCTGATCAATACTTTCTTCCTCTCAGCATTTTGACTGCAGGATATCCCTAGGAACTCCCAATTACAGTACTATAATTGTCTTCATCTATAGGTAGTCTAGTGTAAAGTTATTCCAGAATCATTTCACAAATCATTGAACTCCATCTTCTACAGATGTGGATAAATTGACTTGGCTTGTTATGCTTGCATTAGATGTTACACTTAGGCATAACAAACCAAGTCAATTTAATTCCCTACTGCTTCCATTTTATCAGATTGATCCATACTTGCTAAACATTTTCATTGTATTTATTACATGATTGCAGGACTCTCAAAGAGAAACAATTAGTGAATAGATGACAATCATTTTAAAAAATGCATATTTGTGTTTCCCTAGCTGTGACGATGATGTTGTTGATCCCCCTCCTTGTGATTCTGCGTTAGAGCTAGTTTATGAAGATCAATGCAGGCTCATCATATCTGGCAGTGGTCCATTCAAAGCCTGTCATTCCCACATTCTTCCCCAGTTATACTTTGAGAACTGTGTCTATGACCTTTGTGCCACAGGAGGAAACTCAGATCAGTACTGTAATGCTTTAGAGGCTTATGCTACTGCCTGTGAAAGTGTGGGTATCAATGTTGGAGATTGGAGAGAGAACACTATTTGCAGTAAGTGAATTATTTTATTTCCTGTATTTATCTGAATTGTTTCATCACATGTACATGTTTTGCTGTATCGGGGTAATGATTTATTTAAATCACTCTTTGAGCAACTGACCACATCTTGCTATTTTCACCTATGCACTATCTCTAAAATGTATTCTCTTGTTACTCACTCTTGTCAGGCCTTACCATTTGCAATTCTCTGTTAACTGCTTTCTCCGCCTTATACTGTCCCTACTTAATTTAGTTATGAAAAATGTTGCCAGGTTTATTCATCACACACATTTCCTCCATTGTGTCACTTTGTCAGTCCTTGCACAATTCAGGAATATACCGTATATACTCGAGTATAAGTCGACCCGAATATAAGCCGAGGCACCTAATTTTTCTACATAAAACTGGGAAAACTTATTGACTCGAGTATAAGCCTAGGGTGGAAAAGAGCGCTAATTTAAAAACCTCAATAAAAATGATAGGTTCAATCTATGAAATCATTTTTAGCTAGATGACAAGGAACATTCATAAATGATTATAAAATCATTGGGTACAACCTAACCTAAATAAAGGGGTATATAAGGGGTAGGGATATAAATGTATGAACATGGTGGCTGTATTGTTTGTTCATTATGTAATTGCACTGTAAATTAAAAAAACGAGAGAGAGAGAGAGAGAGAGAGAGAGAGATTTTTTTTCACTTACCCGGCAGTGGAACGCATATGCGTTCCAACAACAGGAAGTTCGGCATTTGGAACGCAAGTTTGCGTTCCAAATGCCGAACTTCCTGTTGTTGGAACGCATATGCAGAAGTTGACAGCCGAGGGACCGGACACAAGGTAAGTTCACCCGTGTATAAGCCGAGTGCCCTTTTTCAGCATACAAAAGTATGCTGAAAAACTCGGTTTATACACGAGTATATACGGTAGTTCCAAAGACTATCTTCTATATAAACTAATCTATATGTATTTCTCCAACCATAAATTGCACTCATCCCACGATGCATTTCTAAGTACCACACTCTTCTCTCATGCACACTTGCAGTGCTGCAGAGCTGCCCTTACTTTCTGGAATGCTCTTCCTCACCTTAACAGGATTTTATTCAGATTGTCTACCTTCAAGACCTAAGCTGAATAGTCACCTGTTCAAAAAAAGCTTATTCTGATTTTTATTAACTTTCTGCCTCCAACCACAACACACAGCAGAATGAGTTAAGTGTGACAATACTAGCTCTATTCATAGACTATAAATTCCACAATAAATGCTAGTTTACAAATACAATTGCAATTTTGTGAAATGATCGGTACTGATGCAAAACTCAATTTACTTCTGGTAAATGTTTACTTTTGGATTGATGTATAACGTTAATGTTTTACTTCAGTTTTATTTGTACCAGTATATGACATTACTTGTTTCATTTTTTTGTATTAATTTTGGAGAAAACTATCATTTTCTCCAAATATAACATAGGTGTAATTTTGTTAATAGCTACAGAGCAATAAATTGCACCTGTCCTTTCTTATTTGTGTATAAAGCAGTCTGCATTCCGTCACATGATATATGATATCTCACAAGCAGGTAAAATCAGATAGAGTGGCCAAGTACAGGAGATGTGTTATGCTACTAAGCTCATTGCACGTAGCAAACTCAAATGCAATGAGGGGTAGGGAGGATTTTGGAGAGTGGTCTAAAAAAGCACTAACCATGCTCTATTCAGACTGGCTGTGCCCCTTCCTGCTATTTTTCTGGGCCCCTGCTTTACCATTCACATACAGGTCTGACACTATACTTTCATTATCAGATGTGTCGTAAACTTTGTCCAATGACATTTTGGGCAATGTTTGAAACAATGGTTGTCTACTTAATTCTCTTGTTAAAGTTTTTTAATAAATTACTTTGAAGTGAATTTTAGATAAATTTCCCTTTACATTTAACAGGTATTACTAGCCCAACACCAACAACGACCACAGCAACACCTACAGTAACAGGTAAATTAATTATTTTAATTTTGCTATTGCTCATTATCTAAAAAAGATTACACGTTTAAGCATTGACTTGATAGCATTAATTTGGAAGATAATAGCAAAGTAATAATCTAATATTGGTGCATTATTTTGTACAGCTCTGTCAAATAATGTGTGTCAGTTCTAGCAAAAACCTATGATGAGTCTTACCAAGGCAAATACAGTATTTGCTACATGACATATACTTTTGATATAGGGCAGATACACACTGCTCAAATATTAAAGCTAATACCAAATATTTTAATAAACATTAACATTTATTTTAAAAAGTATGATTTGAAGATTTGAACTAATCAAAGTCAGCAAAGTTAATGTATTCCAAAAGCCAGCACAATTAAGACCAATAAGAGCTTAAAAAAACTGATTAATCCAGGCCTTTAAAGGGGCATGGATTGAATAGATGGCTCAGTGGTTAGCACTTCTGCCTCCAAGCACTAGGGTCATGAGTTTAATGCCCGACCAGGGTCTTATCTGTGTGAAGTTTGCATGTTCTGCTATTTCTTCACATGTTTGCATGTGAAGAAATAGCAATAGCCATACTATTTTAATTCAATACAATTTTTTTTAGAATCTACCAGTTCAACAGAATCTCCCAGTTCAACTATCACAATAAGCCCAGCTTCTCCAACGCCAACAAAATCTACCTCACCTTCGGTTATATCAGGTATAAATACATATTTTAACTATCAAGTTGAAAGATGTATTTTCACAATACTTTAATGGCACTCAATGGTAATTATTTCTATATCTTTAACATAGCCTAACTTGACTTAATTGTGACTTTAGATTCCATACAAATACCTGTTTCTTTTTTGGCAGGTGGGACTTGCAGTGGCTATGGTGATCCCCATTATTTTACATTTGATGGCTATGCCCATACATTCATGGGGAACTGCACTTACACACTGACAAAACTTTGTGACACTAATAGCGGTTTGCCATATTTCAATGTGGAAGTTGAACATGAGTACAGAGGTGGAAACACACGTGTATCCTACGTCAAACGAGTAACAGTGTATGTTCACAGCTACAAAATCAGCCTTGAAAAACAAAAGGTTGTTAAGGTATGTTAGTACCTGTGTTGGGATTACATATTTTTGCTCCCTATGCCATTATTTTTGTGTCACGTTACCCACCAATGTTTTCAGTCAACCCCCCACCAATGTTATAGCTTTCCATAGTTCCAACCACTACTGTACTCCATGCATATAAAATAAATTAAAGCTAATAACACAGCCTTTACTGACCCTTATGGTTAACTATTTGTAATATAAATAATACTGGGCAGATTTATTTTAACACTGCAATTTAAAGTTGAGCTAGAATGTGCCCCCTCTAAACTCTACATCTGTCCGCACATTCTAAATCCCCCTCCTGCCATGTTAAATGGTTTTGTCAATGTCTAGCTTGATTTATTCTTAACGCTAAATAAGGGCCCAAATGTCTACGTTTAAAAACAGCAGATTTCATTCCGCTTGCAAGAACTATGCTGTCAAACAATATTAACATGCTACAAGTGGATTCTTGTTTCTAAACAGAAATGCTTGTCTCTTAGAACGTAGAAATATTTTTTTTTTTTTTAAATCATTGCCCATTTCATTAGTTCTTGAAATGTGCCTGTGTTTTTCCTTCTCTTTAATTGGCAAAATATTTTTAGGTGAATGGACTGGCCCAGCAGCTTCCACTGAACTTATTTCCTGATGTGTTCATTGGGCACAGTGGCCAGTATGTCGATGTTACAGTTGCATTTGGCCTACGAGTGAAGTATGATGGAGATCATAGGGTTGAAGTAACTCTTTCCAGCACCTTTGAAAACCAAGTGTGTGGAATATGTGCCAACTACAATGGGATGCACGGTGATGATAACCTCAATCCCGATGGGCAGAGGGAGACAAATTCTGTAAACTATGGAAACAGCTGGCAGGTGGACAATGACACCAGGTAGGATGTTGTTTCTGCTAACACTGTGATATTTTTTTCAAGTCACAGCATTAAGCAACTAGTGCACACATGTTAACTATTACAACTGTACTAAAAAGATAGCCAGGGCAGGGTACATATTGCTACCCTGTCCTATCAGAGGAACAGCATCAGTTATTCCCACAGCTCATTGTTGGGTTAATCCTTGATACTGATAAGAAGTTATCACTGTCCAGTTATAAATTACCCAGCTGTACATACTGTGTCTATGTGATTTTCTAGGTCAAAATACTAAAAAATCATCAGTGGGGGTTAAGGGAAATATTTCTTGCCAGAAGAGGTCTAGGTGAACCTCTATAGAACTGCATGCAGTTTGTACCCACCAGTTATCCGCAGCAGATTTAGAGTCTCCAAAGGAAAAATGGTCAACTTACTTTAGGAACAGGAATCTTCCCAATACTAAATTTTCAGTTATATGTTTATACACAATTTAATAACACAGACAGTTGACTTCTGACTATACAAATATGACACATTCTATTAAGATTGGGGCTATTAACTGATTAAATTAAGTATGTGGTCACCCAGTATACTACACAGATTAACAAACCCCAAATTAAATGCATTTTGTGATTTCAGTTGCTCTCCAGCCTCTGAAGTTTCACCTGTATGCACTGAAGAAGAAATAAATGTCATTCAGAGCTATGAGTCTTGTGGCATGATGCTGCCCTTCGAGGGTGTATTCAAATACTGTCATACCATAGTGGATCCTCGGGAATACTTTGCGAACTGTTTCCATGACATGTGTGAGCTCCACTTAGACCAAGATATTCTTTGCAACCATCTTCAAGCATACGCAGATGCTTGCCATGCAGCAGGAGCTGTTGTGAGGCCTTGGAGAAATTCAACCTTTTGTCGTAAGTATTGATGTTGTGCTTGAGCCATTCACTGTATTTTCAAAGGCTTCCTAAATTAAAACAATGTTGTAATATTGAATCAACTTCTTCAATATTTTTTAAAATTATGTCCATCAACAACCAAGTCCAACTCACTTGACATATGCCAGATATAGTAAACATATCACATATAAGAAACACTTGTTCGCTATAGTAGCGTATCATAAATTATAATAATGACAGCTACAGAAAGTAATTTTACCGTATTTCTTTTAAAAAAGCAAAGCAATATTTAGTTATATGCAAGTTCTATAGAGTTAGTGTTCTCGAAGTTGGATATTATGAATAATACCACAGTACCTCTATATGCGTACTGCATAAGCTAACAGTATCACTTAAAGATTAGTTTGAGTAGAACAGCTTGTTAATATTAGTGTAGGATACGCTGAACAACAACTCGAGTGAGGAAGACCTGAAGCAGAACATTTTTCAGACACATTTTACAACAAGTGCTTTCTCAATTACTTGTAAGTACAAATACTTGTTCGGTTCTCGGGGAACCGAGTCGGAGCATCTCTAATTGTAAAGCAGCAAAGTGATAATTAAATGTAAGGTTAGTGCCCCTTTATAAGAAAGATGTAATGCGCATGGGCAGTACATGACAGTTAAAAAGTTGGTGAGTCATAATAAGTAAAATATACCCTTACTTCTAAAAAACAGTTCTCTCCTGAACTATATTAACATGTGAAATCTATAATATTAGGCTAGAAAATTATTGAAAAGTCTGATGCATTTTGTGTTTTAATGCGATATTTGTTATTTTACTGATTATTGGATTAAACAATTATGACAAGAAAATGTAACCTAAATGTAACAGCCTAAAAATTTTAAATTTTACAGCTTTGGAGTGTCCATCGAACAGTCATTATGAGCAATGTGGTACAGCATGTCCAGCAACATGTGTCAATCCTCAATCACCATCCAAGTGTAATCTTCCGTGTACAGAGGGATGTGTCTGTGACCCAGGACATGTTCTCTATGATAACAAGTGTGTTCCAAGCAGTCAGTGTGGATGTTGGGAAAATGGTAAACATTATCCTGTAGGCTCTGAATTTTGGACTGATGACACTTGCTCTACAAAATGCAGATGCCCCTCAGCAGGAAGCAGTTTAGTCTGCAATTCCGCTTCATGTCCATTTGGCAAATATTGTGGTATAATGAATGGAGTTCTTGACTGTTATGAGCTAACTTTTGGTAACTGCATTATATATGGTGATCCTCACTACACCACGTTTGATAAAGAAGTACATCACTTTATGGGAATATGCACCTATACTCTGTCCAAGCTTTGCACAAATTCTACTTCTCTTCCCTACTTTAACATTGAAGCAAAAAACGAGCACCGTGGGAATCCAACAGTATCTTGGATACAGAAAGTGATAGTAGACGTTTATGAACATAGAATAACAATTGTTAAAAATGAGCCCAGTCGCATTTTGGTAAGTTAAAAAATCATTCTAAAGACTCTGTCATAATGGAAATGCCAATTGTTGAGTACCTTTGATCTAACATAGTCCACATGTTGTTGTTTACTAGGTTAATGGTATTTGGAGTAATCTGCCAGTAAGCTTGGTCAATGGGTCCTTGGTAGTCGCAAGAAGTGGTAGATATGTTGTTCTAGAGACAGATTTCCATCTCACAGTCTCTTATGACACTGATCATACAGTGGATGTGAAGGTTCCAACTACTTATTTCAATCAAACCTGTGGAATGTGTGGAAATTTAAATGGCATCCGAAATGATGACTTCTTGATGCCCAATGGACAACTGGCACAAAGCTCTAATCAACTAGGAGACAGCTGGAAGGTGGAAGATGATGATCCATTATGTAACACAATTGTCCCTACACCTCCCCCACTATGTCCTCCAGAGAAAGAGGAACTCTATGGAAGTGATGCCTTCTGTGGTTTGCTAACAGATATAGATGGACCTTTCCAGAATTGTCATTCAGTAATCAACTCAGACCTGTTCTTTGACAGCTGTGTGTTTGATCTGTGCGTGCTTGGTGATGATACTTTGTGTAAAGCAATAGAAGCCTATGCTGATGCCTGCCAAAGAGCAGGAGTTACCATAATTTGGCGCAACTCTTCTTTCTGTTGTAAGTACACTCCATTGTTTACATGTGTTCAGAAATTAGTAGATTATGCTAATCTATTATGTCTTGTACAAATTACAAACATTACTAAGGGAAATTTAATAATTACATCTATATATGAATACTATTTATTTATGGAGGACTGCTTCACTTTGAAGTTATTGCTTAGTTGTGTGAAGTACAGTAAGTGTTTTACCGTTGTGCATGAGTTGATGGGTGGATTGTTGCTCTCTGTTGATAATATTTTAGTGATATTTTTGTTTACCTTAAAAATAAGGGAGGAAGTAACATACATAAATATATAATATTAATATTTCTTTGCACTGATAAATTGTAAAGATGTAATAAAAACGACTTTTTCTATAATTGCCCAAATCTTATGAATAATTTTTTGTGCTCGAATTTCGATCATGTATGTTTGTGTGTAATTACATGTTTTTTTGACTTTTCCCATTTTCATTTACTATATATTTGTTTTTTGTTTCTTACACAGCCATCCTGTGTCCTGCTAACAGTCACTACAATGTATGCAGCAGTGCCTGCCCAGCAACATGTCTAGACCAGAATGCACCAAACAACTGCAATAAGCCGTGTACTGATGGATGTGAATGTAATATTGACTTTGTGCTCAGTGGAAACACTTGTGTGTCACTTAATGATTGTGGATGCTTTTATGATGGAAAGTACTTTCAGGTCAGTTTTCAATCTTATGTTCTAGATCTAAATATAGATTTAATTATTGGAAAGTATAATGACTTACAGATAGAATGTTATTTATAACAAAACTAATTTATCTGAATTTGGAAATCTCAGGATGAAGTGTATGGTACAGTATAAACATAAGTTGTTACTATCAACAATAACAGTAACATATCATATTACACCTTTATTTTATAGAAAAATGAAATGTTTTGGGAAGGGGAATGTGACAGTTACTGTACGTGTACAGGAAATAATCAGGTGAGCTGCAAGCAACAGTCCTGTGCTCCCAATGAAATATGCAAAGTTCAAAATGGTGTAAAATCGTGCGTCATGGCAGACACCTCAATCTGTCATATTTATGGTGACCCACACTACATAACGTTTGATGGCAAACTGTACCATTTCCAAGGATCTTGTAATTATACAGCTGTGGAGGTCTGTGGAAACTCATCTAAGTATTTCTCAGTCACAACAAGGAATGAACACAGAGGAAGCCTAACCTGGACAGCTATAAATTCAGTGGCGGTTAGAATCAACAACCTGCATATTATACTGAGGAAGCACAGAGTTGTGGAGGTAAATGTTTTGCTAGAGTGTTTTAACATATTAAAAAAATCTCAAAAATATTAAAATGATTTAAATATGAGTGGAAGCATCACATTCCACTCAACTGACATTGAATTAATTGTAATCTTTAAAATAACAGCACACATACGTTAACTATTTTACCATTTTTTTTTTTTTAGATCAATGGAATTATTGTCACTTTACCTGAGAACTCAATACCTGGCATTTCAATAAGTTTAAGTGGTTCCTTTGTTATTCTACAAACTGATTTTGGGCTTGAAGTTAAATTTAATGGTGACCATGAACTTTTTGTTAAAGTGAATGAGAACTTTAAAGGACAGCTATGTGGGCTCTGTGGCACCTATAATAGTAACCAGCAGGATGATTTCCTAACACCAGGAGGTTTAATTGCACCTAATTCCAATGACTTTGGAAAGAGCTGGCGTGTTCCGGATGACAACTGGATGTAAGTGCAGCGAAATAATTCACAATTAAGTTATTCACCGTACACAGCTTTTTAAAACCTAATCTATAATAATTTTTCTTTAATAACATTTTACCCGATACTAATAATACACTTGCAAATATTTGGCTAAACATATTTATAAACATCTAAATAACAAATGATATAGATATAGATATATATATATATATATATATATATTCCTGTTCTTCTATAAATTAATTTTTCTATTGAACGTAAAATATATAACGTCATTGCTTTGTGTTTTGAAATTTGCTATTCAGTAATCACTCTAAAACTGATCCTACATATTGGTTCATTATTCATATTAACGTTTATGTACACTTAAATCATGAAAAAATATATTTGCACTTTGTTTCACATTGTTTAGCATATTATAAGAATATCATATGTATCTCTGTGGTCTCAATAACACAGAAAATCCCTCAACGGCCCAAGTACGGTTAATTTATTTTTATGCAGTTATACATTTGGGATACACTTAAAGTATACAGCAACATTTTATATTACTACATAGGAGTTAAATGCATAATTAAGTGATTACATAAACAAAAGAAAGATAAAGAGGATGATCTTTATAGAGCTTACAATTTATTTCTAATACCATTTTTTTCTAAAATGCATTGAGGTTTATTGTAGTAAGTCATAGGCTTTTCACCAGTCTTTCTACAGAAATATACTTTGGTATCTGATCAATACTTTCTTCCTCTCAGCATTTTGACTGCAGGATATCCCTAGGAACTCCCAATTACAGTACTATAATTGTCTTTATCTATAGGTAGTCTAGTGTAAAGTTATTCCAGAATCATTTCACAAATCATTGAACTCCATCTTCTACAGATGTGGATAAATTGACTTGGCTTGTTATGCTTGCATTAGATGTTACACTTAGGCATAACAAACCAAGTCAATTTAATTCCCTACTGCTTCCATTTGATCAGATTGATCCATACTTGCTAAACATTTTCATTGTATTTATTACATGATTGCAGGACTCTAAAAGAGAAACAATTAGTGAATAGATGACATTCATTTTAAAAAATGCATATTTGTGTTTCCCTAGCTGTGACGATGATGTTGTTGATCCCCCTCCTTGTGATTCTGCGTTAGAGCTAGTTTATGAAGATCAATGCAGGCTCATCATATCTGGCAGTGGTCCATTCAAAGCCTGTCATTCCCACATTCTTCCCCAGTTATACTTTGAGAACTGTGTCTATGACCTTTGTGCCACAGGAGGAAACTCAGATCAGTACTGTAATGCTTTAGAGGCTTATGCTACTGCCTGTGAAAGTGTGGGTATCAATGTTGGAGATTGGAGAGAGAACACTATTTGCAGTAAGTGAATTATTTTATTTCCTGTATTTATCTGAATTGTTTCATCACATGTACATGTTTTGCTGTATCGGGGTAATGATTTATTTAAATCACTCTTTGAACAACTGACCACATCTTGCTATTTTCACCTATGCACTATCTCTAAAATTTATTCTCTTGTTACTCACTCTTGTCAGGCCTTACCATTTGCAATTCTCTGTTAACTGCTTTCTCCGCCTTATACTGTCCCTACTTAATTTAGTTATGAAAACTGTTGCCAGGTTTATTCATCACACACATTTCCTCCATTGTGTCACTTTGTCAGTCCTTGCACAATTCAGGAATATAGTTCCAAAGACTATCTTCTATATAAACTAATCGATATGTATTTCTCCAACCATAAATTACACTCATCCCACGATGCATTTCTAAGTACCACACTCTTCTCTCATGCACACTTGCAGTGCTGCAGAGCTGCCCTTACTTTCTGGAATGCACTTCCTCACCTCAACAGGATTTTATTCAGATTGTCTACCTTCAAGACCTAAGCTGGAAAGTCAGCTGTTCAAAAAAAGCTTATTTTGATTTTTATTAACTTCCTGCCTCCAACCACAACACACAGCAGAATGAGTTGAGTGTGACATAACTAGCTCTATTCATAGACTATAAATTCCACAATAAATGCTAGTTTACAAATACAATTGCAATTTTGTGAAATGATCGGTACTGATGCAAAACTCGATTTACTTCTGGTAAATGTTTACTTTTGGATTGATGTATAACGTTAATGTTTTACTTCAGTTTTATTTGTACCAGTATATGACATTACTTGTTCCATTTTTTTGTATTAATTTTGGAGAAAACTACCATTTTCTCCAAATATAACATAGGTGTAATTTTGTTAATAGCTACAGAGAAATAAATTGCACCTGTCCTTTCTTATTTGTGTATAAAGCAGTCTACATTCTGTCACATGATATCTCACAAGCAGGTAAAATCAGATAGAGTGGCCAAAGTACAGGAGATGTGTTATGCTACTAAGCTCATTGCACGTAGCAAACTCAAATGCAATGAGGGGTAGGGAGGATTTTGGAGGGTGGACTAAAAAAGCACTAACCCTGCTCTATTCAGACTGGCTGTGCCCCTTCCTGCTATTTTTCTGGGCCCCTGCTTTACCATTCACATACAGGTCTTACACTATACTTTAATTATCAGATGTGCCGGTAACTTTGTCCAATGACATTTTGGGCAATGTTTGAAACAATGGTTGTCTATTTAATTCTCTTGTTAAAGTTTTTTAATAAATTACTTTGAAGTGAATTTTAGATAAATTTCCCTTTACATTTAACAGGTATTACTAGCTCAACAGCAACAACGACCACAGCAACACCTACAGTAACAGGTAAATTAATTATTTTAATTTTGCTATTGCTCATTATCTAAAAAAGATTACACGTTTAAGCATTGACTTGATAGCATTAATTTGGAAGATAATAGCACAGTAATAATCTAATATTGGTGCATTATTTTGTACAGCTCTGTCAAATATTGTGTGTCAGTTCTAGCAAAAACCTATGATGAGTCTTACCAAGGCAAATACAGTATTTGCTACATGACATATACTTTTGATATAGGGCAGATACACACTGCTCAAATATTAAAGCTAATACCAAATATTTTAATAAACATTAACATTTATTTTAAAAAGTATGATTTGAAGATTTGAACTAATCAAAGTCAGCAAAGTTAATGTATTCCAAAAGCCAGCACAATTAAGACCAATAAGAGCTTACAAAAACTGATTAATCCAGGCCTTTAAAGGGGCATGGATTGAATAGATGGCTCAGTGGTTAGCACTTCTGCCTCCAAGCACTAGGGTCATGAGTTTAATGCCCGACCAGGGTCTTATCTGTGTGAAGTTTGCATGTTCTGCTATTTCTTCACATGTTGGCATGTGAAGAAATAGCAATAGCCATACTATTTTAATTCAATACAATTTTGTATTATTTCTAAATCCATTGGCCCAATCTGATGAATATATTTGTAGTTTGGAAACATATTAATTCATTCTACATGGGTTCTGGTGTAAATTTCTCCTTCTCTGTACATAGCATCTACCAGTTCCACACGCAGCACTATCACAACTACCACAAGACCAACCACTCCTGTCCCATCACCATCAGGTAAAATCATGTTGGTGCTACAAAGCTTATTGTATGCTGATGATTGGCTCCAGTGTTTTTACAGTCTGTCCTGCTTTGCAGTATGTTATCTGTGAGAGGATTGCATTACTGAGCTGTAAAGGGCTAAATATATCATATATGCAACATTTTTAAAGTTAAATATGTATCATTAATATTTATTTTTACAAATAAAAGACAGTAGAAAATGGAGAAATATTACTTTTTTTCCAATGTCCTGGTTCTGTCAATCTTAATATACTAGAGATGTGTCACAGCATTCGCATCTAGGGATATGGATTTATGAAATATATATTTTCTTATCCATCATCTACAGGGTCCTGTGAGGTAAATGGAGACCCCCATTATTACACCTTTGATAACCAAGTCCATCACTTTATGGGCACCTGCACATACACTCTATCTAAACTCTGTGAAGCTGATGGACACCTGACAGACTTCAATGTGGAAGCAGCCAATGAGCACAGGGGAAGTAACACCAGGGTGTCCTATGTAAAGTATGTCAATGTGGATGTACACGGATACAGGATCACTCTGGAGAAAAACAGAGTAGTTAAGGTCAGTCAAATTTTTATATAGTTCAAAAGAAATGTCTGCATATAATTTCCCGGCCTCATTTTGCTCTTGTTTGCATACATCAGCTTCTCATGTCACATTGTTGTCAAAACAGGTGGATGGAAACCTTGTGACTTTACCAGCAGCTCTATCTCCAGGTGTTAATATCTTTCTTAGTGGACATAATGTCCTGGTCACAACAGCATTTGGTCTGAGTGTGAAATTTGATGGAAATCATATTGTGGTTGTGACCATACCAGGCAGCTATGCAAATGAAGTCTGTGGACTGTGTGGAAATTTCAATGGGAATAAGACTGACGACTTCCTAAACCCAGATGGAGAATTAGAGCCAGACTCTAACAGCCTTGGTAACAGCTGGCAGGTTGACAATGACACCAGGTGAATATATCTTAACTATTTCAATATTCTTCTCTCAGTTTTTTATCCATTAAACTAAATAAATTATAGTACCATGAAGAGTGCTCTCTGTAAATAGTGACATATAAATCTCATTCAATTCATTGACTATAGAAACTAGTCACAATACCTTTTGCACCATAACTTGGAAGGACACTATACTTTCAATAGAATAGCTTAGTCATGTTAACACATAAAAATCATTTGACTTGTGTGCTACTGACAAAAATACTATATTATATAATATAATTTGTATTAGTATATAAGTACTGAAAGCCAAACGGCTTATGGATAGTCATAATAATTTACTGTACTATTCACTGGATTTCCTCATTATGAAATCCCAATACCTAATTTTACTAATTTTCCTTCAAGATGCACTCCAGGAGTAGATAATCCACCAATTTGTTCTGATGATGAGAAAAACACCATTGCCAGCAACAGCTTCTGTGGACTAATTACTGACAACAACGGTCCATTTAAAGAATGTCATAGTGTCATAGATCCTCTGGCATATTTTACTAGTTGTGCATATGACTTGTGTGAATTGCATCTGGATCCTGGTGCCCTATGTGACAGTCTTCAGGCCTATGTACAGTCCTGTCAATCTCATGGAGTTACAATAAGACCATGGAGAAATGACACTTTCTGCCGTAAGTAGAACATATGTAAATCTTAACACCTTGCATTATCTAGTTATTCTTTTAAATGGATGTACAATGCATTATTTTGTTACATTTAAGGGGCACAGAAGTGGATAAGGCCTGTTACTTTGAAGCCTAATTCCACCCAAATCGTAAAATTTTTTTTTTTATGGAAGTCTATAAGTTAAACATTAATGCAAAATACTACGTACTGTACCTGGTGTCTGGCATTATGCCTGATCTGGCAAAGGCAGACATGAGGAGACCCTACTCACTCCTACCAAGGAAGCATTATTTTATTTGTACTGGCCCTGCGTGCATTTAGCAAAATACACATGAATAAAAATCAATTTAAACTGATGTATACTGAACGTAAGTGTACTATACCTTAGATATAGCCAGAAAATGCACAATGGGAAAAAATGTATCTTAGGCAATGGTACACTGCTCCCAAAAAGCAAATCTGACTGACAGAACTGAGAAAGCTAGATTTTCTTGAGTGTAGAAGTAAAAGAGGAAAACTATGCTCCATAAGAAACTATTAAGTTTACTATTGCTTATTTAGAGATACCTTGTGATTGATTGATTCATTTAGGCAAGCAAAGCAAAAAAAAAAGGAGTAAATTTGTACTTTGACAAAACCAATTTCCATTGGAGGGGGGGAAAGTTTAAAATGTGGATTCAGATTTAGAGTTGTGGTAGGGCATGTCCTAGATCAACTTTAAATTGCAGTGTAAAAATAAAGCTATTATTTGTGTGCTACATGAAAAGCAGCCAGTATGCTCCTTACTTGCAAAATAATAAACTAATTTGCAACCCTTACATTGTAACAAGGTTTGTCCAGGAGCAAATGTAATCCTTTTTTATGCTTTGCTTTCCTTAATGAATCAGGCCCCTATGTTAACATCTAAGAAAGATTTTTTAAATGTCCTGATCAACTATGCAGTCTATTACTAGACCTTGTTGCTTTTATTATAATTACATAGTTTTAAATGTAACCTATGACAGATTCAAATCCCCCACACTTGTCAATGCCCCCATCCCCAGAGCAACCAAGCTCCATAACCTGAAATTGAAAAATGCACCCTCTGTGTAAAATAAATAAATGCATTCTATTAGTAATTCAAATGATGATCACTTGTTTTTAATAATATTTTTTTTGTAATATTCTGTATAGCAATATAGAACAAATACAAAAGACAATCAATTTACATGTATGCATTTTTCTTAAATTCTCAGCTCATTATGATAATTTGTAAGAACGGCACATTAATATTCAGAGACTATAGGATTCTTACACAGAACCTGTAGCTGATAATGTAGAAAATATCCAAAGTATTAAAATATAAAAGTAATTCCTTCGGCGCAATATAAATCACAGTGAAATATATGTATATGTATATATATATATATATATATATATATATATATATATATATATGTATATATATATATATATATATATATATACCTGACATTTATTCATATTTGCAACATGGGTGCTAAAAAGTCCTGGCCAGAACTAAATAAGTCCACATAAATAAGAACAGGGGACCCATATAAATGTAATTACAAATGGGCAACCATAATATACATAACATAAAACCTGAACCTGAGCACTGGTAGTGGTGGGAGAATCCCACTGCTACCGTTTTGTAGTGCACATTTGAAGCAAATCTCATAGGCAGTCTCTCTATTTTATATAAAATGTATAGTATGTGGGATATAAAAATCTAGCCTGGACCATACAGTCTCTAGAATAAATAGTTTTCTCCATATAAGAACCCAACACCTCCTTCCATGCATCTAGATCAGATATTTTATTCTTCAAGTTAGCATGACAGGAAGAGACACTATGCTGGATTTTTTACTGTGCCCAAAAACACAACCTTTTTTAGCTAGAGCCCCAAGTACCTTTAATCTGGCACCCCAAATGTCAGAGTTGTATACAGAATGCACAGCTATTGACTACTGTTAGGACATGTATCTAAAATTTTAAAATAAAAATGATAAAAAATAACATATAAATACCCCCTCAGAAAAAAAACTGACAAAAAAGCCTTTAAATTCTATATTTCTAAACGTGTGCCGTTCTTCAGGGACTCTTATAAGGCAATTATCATATAAACAGAATCTGAGACCCAACATGGGGTCCTGAACCAAAGTTTATGCACTTCTGCCCCAATGCACAAACAAAGTGAAAAGAAAAAGTAGGTGTCTCAGGAGGCACTCATGGACGTATATCAAATTAATGAAAAAGTATAAACTTTATTAACACAATTAAAATGTAAATTCGTCAAAATCAAGAAAAGCTTGTAAAATATTTAAAAACGGGAGAGGGAATATAGTGAATGTGTGTAATTTCAAAAGTTGCGGATCAACCACAATAGCTCTGTTGTCTTAGTCATATAGGAATATTCTAAAAATGGTTACTTCATACAATTATATTAATGATCCATATTAGAGTGGTGGGGATATGATCTCTTATAGGTGATGTTGTATAATAATTGGCACAATACTAAAATCTCATGCGGGTGAATTCATATAGAAGCTAGGAATGATTCAACTGACACTATTGTGCTCTTGGGTGCAGCCTCAATGTGTCTAACTAATATAACACTTAGAAAATGAGAGGATGGATGGAAATTTAAATCTATTACTCCCATATAATTATGGAATAATTTGTTGGTAATAGTGTTATCTTAATTGGCGCATACATTAGAGTTTACGCTAAATTCCAACAACCCATTGAACAACAGTCCTCACAGATCTAACAGGGTTTGATTCTTCCTAGTGATGACACAGGAATGATTCTCAGCCTGTACCCTATTTGATAGTAGGTTGTTTAGCTAGAATCAAATTCCGTTAATAATTGCATATATAGCGCACTAAGCACTTGTTCTCTGACTTATATGGTAAGGCAGAGATAGACACTACTCAAAGGAGAGATTACTGGCTTAAAAATGCCAAACTTTGAGTCTAAAGTAACGTGCTCCATACCAAGAAAGAATTAATCAGACACACAGAGCGAACGCCAATGCGTGTTTCGCATGTATGTCTTTTTCAAGGCAAAAAGCTTTTTTTTCTTCTTTTGCCTTGAAAAAGCTATACATGTGAAACGCGCATTGGCGTTTACTCTGCATTGGCATTGCCTCTTGAGACACCTCTTTTTTTCCTTTTCGCTTTGTCTGATAACATTCAGGTGATAGGGTGCAGCTTTCAGGGAATTTTACATTTATGTACCCTGAAATATAGGACTCATATAGATAAACCTATATGGGATGTATTGATACATTAATACCTGGTGCAGCTGTGACAGCCTTTTTTGTTTTGGCCACAAACCCCTTCAAACCCAGCAGAAGTCCAGATACATATAAAAAAAGCGAGAAAGGCGATTACAAATGACTGTAGTTAAAAACATGAAATGGGAAGAAAAAAAATGTGATAAGTTGATGAAACAATGGCTAGCCTAATGCCACTAAAATTCTGTGATCTGTGTGATATTTCCACAAATCCAAACGCATAGTGTTGTGGGAGCTCATGCTCATTTTGTTTATTCCTGTTTTGTCTTTATTTTTTTTACAGCTCTGAAGTGTCCATCAAACAGTCATTATGAACAGTGTGGATCAGCCTGTCCTGCTACTTGTGTCAATCCAAGATTTCCAAATAATTGTAATCTGCCCTGTACTGAATCATGCATCTGTGACCCGGGATATGTCCTCTATGACAAGAAATGTGTGCCTAGTCTCCAATGTGGATGTTGGGAAAATGATAAGCATTACCCTGTAGGCTCTGAATTCTGGACAGACAACACTTGCTCTACAAAATGCAGATGTCACTCACCAGGAAGTACCTTAGTGTGTAGCAGTGAATCATGTCCCAGTAACCAGCACTGCTCAGTAACAAATGGAGTTCCGAGCTGTATTTACCCCTCATATGGTATTTGTAGAGTTCACAATGACCCTCACTATGAAACTTTTGACAAGCAAACACATCATTTCATGGGTCTGTGCACTTATACTCTATCCAAGTTATGCACCAACTCTTCATCTCTGCCCTACTTTAATATTGAGGCAAAGAATGAGCATCGGGGAAACCCATCAGTATCTTATGTGCAGAAAGTGCTTGTTGAAGTCTATGGCTACAGAGTACATATTCTGAGACATGAGAAATCTCGTGTTTTGGTAAGCTATGATCTTTCATTTTATTTTTTTGCAAAGTGTCTGTTGATATAGAAATATATACACTGTGTGTGTATAACATTTCTTGTTTGTATTGAGATCACCATACAGAATATTTTCAATATCATTGTAGGTTGATGACATTTGGAACACTCTTCCGGTAATCTTGGATGGTGGTGCAGTGAAAGTGCACGTGAGTGGGAGATATGTGGTTCTAGAGACCGATTTCCAGCTTAAAGTTTCCTATGACAATGACCATTCAGTGGAAGTAAAGATACCCAGTACATTCTCTAATGAGACTTGTGGAATGTGTGGAAACTACAACAGCCACAGACAGGATGACTTAATGATGCCAAATGGACAGTTGGCCCAGAACACTAATGAACTAGGGAATAGCTGGGTGGTATTTGATAAGGACGATCCATTCTGTACAATACCAACAGGACCAACTCTACCTCCACCCACATCATGTATTCCGGAAAAAGAAGAACTCTACGAAAGTGATACATTCTGTGGGTTACTGAGAAGTGGTCTCTTTAGTGTATGCCACTCCGTAGTTGACCCTGAGAGCTTCTTTGAAAGCTGCGTATTTGATCTGTGTGCATTGGATGGCAGTAGCAGTGTTTTGTGTAGTGCATTAGAAGCTTATGCCGATGCCTGTCAAAAACTAGGAGTGACCATTCCAAACTGGAGAAATATTACATCTTGTGGTATGTGCCACCAAGTAAAAGTTCTAATTATTTTTGTGCAGTTAAATATTTTGCGTTTAAGATACATTTTGAAATGTGTCAATTTGTTATGTTGTATTTTACAGGAGGTCATACATGTCTAAATAATAGCCACTACAGCACTTGTATGACTGCATGTCCAGCAACATGCCTTGATCCACACGCCCCAGAGAAATGCAGTTCTCCATGTGTGGAAGGATGTGAATGTGAGAAAGGTTATGTCCTCAGTGGGGGAACCTGCATCTCTGCCGCAAATTGTGGTTGTTGGTATAACGACAAATATTATAATGTAAGTGGCATATATTTAAAGGTAACATGTTCTCAATGATGTGATGAGTCTCTTAATAAAATACTTTGACATTTGTTTATAGGCACAGGATACATTTATTGAGGAAAACTGTGAGAGTAATTGCACATGCCTGGGTGACAACATTGTGCTCTGTACTGCAATGTCCTGTGCAGCAGATGAAATATGCAAGGTCAAAGATGGATTATTAGGGTGCCACCCACCAAGCACAGCAATCTGCCACATTTATGGAGACCCCCATTACACAACATTTGATGGCACCCTTCACCACTTCCAGGGAGCTTGTAACTATACAGTGACTGAGACATGTGCTAACACATCACACAGCTTTAGTGTCACCACACGCAATGAACACAGAGGTAACCCCAGCTGGACCGCCATTAATTCTGTTGCTCTCACTGTGGATGGAGTACACATCTTAATACAGAAAAACAACATAGTGCATGTAAGTGATACTATTTACTAATGTTTCATGTTAGTAGCAAAATGTATGTCTTGCGGAGCATAACTTATAATGCTGACATTCATTTTTGTTAAACTGATTCTACAGGACTGTAGGGATATAGTACTTATTGCTATATTGCTAATTAACTATACAAAAATTGTTGTTTTCAAATTTTGTGTTTATTTATTAAAAACCCTGCTATATATCAGAAATCTAAATTTCTTAATTCCAACTTTCATATTGCCATATCAACTTGGGCACATTGCAATGAATTTAAATACTTATATTTTAGACCTTTGTTATATTACTAATAGTACTTTCTAGATGTTGATTTGACTAAAATATGTGTTGCAAAAACTAAGTGTAGCTGTTTCTTACACAATGAAGGCAGTAATTTTCTGGGCTAAACCAATATTCATAAGAATGCATCCTACCATGTCCCTATGAACTAGTGACATCACTAAGTCACAAAACTGTGTCACTAGTTTTTATTGATCTTCATTCTCATAAACATCAGTTCACCCCACAAATTGCTTTCTATTACTTTGTATGAAGGTAAAACAGACTTAAATACTAGTTCCACACAGTTCTAAGTGGAATTCATGAAGTTAAACATTAATCCATAATAATACTTAATTGGGTTATGTCATTTCACTTGATCTGGTAGATCCATAATGCTTGCCATGTATGATGATTATGATCATGCTCTCCTCACTCTAAAGTGGGCTTTCCTATTAAGTCAATGGGTTGCTGATCAAAAACATGCTGCTGGCAGGAGAAGGGAGAGCATTGATAAACCATAGTAGACATGGGGGAATCCTTGCCTGTTAAGCAATATACGTGATCAATTTCTAATTTCTGTAATTTCATCCTAAACTGAATGTTCAATTTTTGATGGAATTATTTGTTAAGGTTCTGTTTTCACATTTAAATATTTAAATTTATGTTATCAATATTTCCTTTACAGGTTAACAGTGTTTTAGTTACTCTTCCTGCTAATGTGTCTGGCATAAGCATTATAAGGAGTGGTCATTATGTTATAGTTGATACCAACTTTGGACTCCAGATTCAATTCAATGGTGATCATGAGCTATTTGTTAGAGTGAAGGAGAACTACAAAGAAACATTATGTGGGTTGTGTGGCACCTACAATGATAACCGTCTTGATGACTTTATGACACCCGATGGCAGTATTGTAACAAACGTCAATGACTTTGGAAACAGCTGGCGAGTCCCTGATGATGAATGGCTGTGAGTATTCTTTATTAATGAAATCATACAAATAGAGCAGATACAGTTCATAAAAAAGACTTAGCTCCAATTCTTACTTGTTTTTATATGTAACAACATGTCGTCTTGTTGATTAGTATGTCTATTTATAGAAAACTATTACAATATGTCACACAGTGCATCTTATAAGGAGCAGCCTTGACTCATCCTTCCACAGCTAAAACACGTCTGCACTCACACTTTCAATTAACCAAATTTAATTTGAGACTGGACATGCCTGACAGAATATCCTTGAATAAAATTGGGGATGTCACCATTCTGGTTCCTGGATCCGTCACATGGAAGATAAATGTTTATATCACTATTGGAAGTGCTGCAAAGTATGCTGGTGCTACATAAATAAGTGTCAATATATATTGACCTGGTGATTAATATATATTTTTACATTTATAGATGTGACTCTAGTCCACCACCTCCACCAACATGCATTCCCTCCATACAACAAGAGGCTGAGGCTAAGTGTGCAATAATAAAACTCCTCAATGGCCCGTTTGCACAATGCCACCCATATATTCCTCCTCACCAATACTTTGAGAGTTGTGTGTATGACCAGTGTGGCACAGGTGGGAATGATGACTATTTCTGCAGTTCATTGGAATTTTATGCAGCAGCATGCGAGGCAATTGGAGTTTCCCTAGGAGACTGGAGAAAAGATACAATCTGTGGTAAGTTCTGCTATTTTTTAATGTAAATTCTAAATAAAGCAATATATCAGTTATGTTGGGGTTTGGGGTTTGATCGAAAGGGGGTTTGCAAACCCATACTATTTTCTTTTCCTTCTTTGTTAGATATAATAACTTTAACATCTACCACCCAACTCCAGTTTAAATTACCACAATGCCAACCACAACAGGAAAATGTTTTTCTTTCTAAAAAAAATTTTTTTATGGTTGACAAATATATTCTAGCACCTGAACATGTGATGCAGCAAATCGTATGAAAATATAAACAATTTTGACTGTACCTAGTTATGAATGGACCTGAATGTACCACCCAATAGTGCAAAACTCACATATATGCATAGGGCTTTGACAGGGAAGGTGGGCTCGATGTCCCTTGATTCCCATGAGTAATTTAGGCCAAAGTGAGGCTAAACCCAACAGTATTTTAGTTTTATTTAATGAAAGAGGTTATTCTAAGTAGGGATGAGCGCGCTCGGATTTCTGAAATCCGAGCCCACCCGAACGTTGCGGATCCGAGTCGGATCCGAGACAGATCCGGGTATTGGCGCCAAATTCAAAAGTGAAACTGAGGCTCTGACTCATAATCCCGTTGTCGGATCTCGCGATACTCGGATCCTATAAATTCCCCGCTAGTCGCCGCCATCTTCACTCGGGCATTGATCAGGGTAGAGGGAGGGTGTGTTAGGTGGTCCTCTGTGCTGTTTAGTTCTGTGCTGTTTAGTTCTGTGCTGTTTAGTGCTGTGCTGTGCTGTGCTGTTTAGTGCTGTGCTGTTTAGTGCTGTGCTGTGCTGTGCTGTGCTGTGTTCTGCAGTATCAGTCCAGTGGTGCTGTGTGCTGTGCTCTGTCCTTCTGAGGTCAGTGGTGCTGCTGGGTCCTGTGCTGTGTCCTGTTCAGTCCAGTGGTGCTGTGTCCTGTGCTCTGTGCTTCTAAGGGCATAGTTATTTCCCCAATATTCCCCTGTGTTTAAAAAAATAAAAAAAAGTTTTTTTTAAAAATACCAAAAACTACTTTAATATTTTTTAATTACCACAAAATTTTCACAACCAATCCTGCAGTATAAGCCCATTGGTACTGCAATATTACCAAGTTCACACATTCAGCAGTAAAAGTCCAGTGGTACTGCAATATTACAAAGTTTACACATTCTGCAGTATCAGTCCAGTGGTGCTGTGTCCTGTGCTCTGTCCTGCTGAGTTCCGTAGTGCTGCTGGGTCCTGTGCCGTGTCCTGTTCAGTCCAGTGGTGCTGTGTCCTGTGCTCTGTGCTTCTAAGGGCATAGTTATTTCCCCATTATTCCCAAGTTTTTAAAAAATAAAAAAAAAGTAAAAAATAATAAAAAATTAAAAAAAAAAAAAATATATAATAATTATAACCAAATTTGCAAAACCAATCCAGCATTATAAGTCCATTGGTACTGCAATATTACCAAGTTCACACATTCTGCAGTATCTTGTGCTACATATAATGGAGAGCAAAAATTTGGAGGATAAAGTAGGGAAAGATCAAGACCCACTTCCTCCTAATGCTGAAGCTGCTGCCACTAGTCATGACATAGACGATGAAATGCCATCAACGTCGTCTGGCAAGCACGATGCCCAATCTCCTAGTACAGGGCATGTAAAATCCAAAAAGCCCAAGTTCTCAAAAAACAGCAAAAAAAGAAACTTAAAATCATCTGAGGAGAAACGTAAAGTTGGCAATATGCCAATTACGACAAGTAGTGGCAAGGAACGGCTTAGGCCCTGTCCCGTGTTCATGACTAGTGGTCCAACTTCACCCAAGGATCAAAGCCCTCCTCCCCCCCCCTACAAAAAATTTAAGAGAGTTATGCTGTCAGCAACAACAACAAAACAGCAAAGAACTCTGCCTTCTAAACAGATGACATCACAAATCCCCAAGGCGAGTCCAAGGGTGTTGTTGGTTGTGAACCCTGACCTTCCCATCACTGTACGGGAAGAGGTGACTCCATCCAGCATTTGCAGCACGCCCTCTGCATATGCTGGAAGGATCACCCACAGTCCAGTTACAGATTTGGCTAATGAAGGTGTGAATGTTGTGCACTGGGAGGAGGATATTGATGTAGCTGGCGCTGAGGAGGATGTTGATGATTATGATGCAGACAGATACCAAATTGCATTTCTCAATTTCTATTTATATTCTAGATTATATAACGGCTGAAAAGTTTTCTGTTTTACTCCTAGTGGAGAGGGGATCTGATGCAGACAGATACCAAACTGCCTTTGTCCATTTCTTTGTATATTTGAATTGCTAGTTCTACAGTCTATGCAGGCTGCTTTATTTATATTCAACTACAAGTGTAGGGCGGGGGGGGGGCATAGATAGCCACCAAAGTAACGTGGTCCATTTAATTTCACTTTCTAGCTCCACAGTCTGTGCAGCCTGCTTTTTTTTATCTTCAAAGTATTTATATTTACAAGCCTTGCAATCTAAATTAACTAGAGGTAGTGACGTGGTAGAACTCCAAAAGGCAGTTTGGAAGCCCCTGTACAAACTGGCTCTATTTTTTAACTGAGTTGTCCCCCCTCCAGTGTGTACTCGGAAAGAGTTTTTAGTGCAGCGGGGAACCTGGTCAGTGAGCGGCGAAGGAGGTTGCTTCCTCACAACGTTGAAAAAATGATGTTTATAAAAATGAATAATCAATTCCTCAATGAAGTACAGCACTGCCCTCCAGACAGTACAGAGGGACTGTGGTTGTGGAGTCCAGCGGGGACGAATTGATAATGTGTGAGGAGGAGGAAGTACACACTGTAGGGGGAGAGGAATCAGAGGTTGAGGATAAGGACGACATCTTTCCTCAGTAGAGCCTGTTTAGTTTGTACAGGGAGAGATGAATTGTTTTATTGGTGTGGGGGCCCAAACAAACCAATCATTTCAGCCACAGTTGTTTGGTAGGCCCTGTCGCTGAAATGATTGGTTTGTTAAAGTGTGCATGTCCTATTTCAACAACATAAGGGTGGGTGGGAGGGCCCAAGGACAATTCCATCTTGCACCTTTTTTTTTGGCATTATGTGACCATTCAACAGTCGTTTGCCATGTTCAAAAAGTAAAAGAAAATGCCAACAAATTCAATAAATTAAATCAAAAGTTAAATGCCCTGTCATTATTTAAAACAAGAGGTTTTGACGTGCTAGAATTAGTGTAGTGTTAAGATGTTATAAACACTACACTTGGAAATTGGAGGAGGTAATGTGGCCCCGGTATCAAATTGGGTACCGGGGCCACCCCACTATGCAGTCCAGATACTTGTTTGGTGGAATTCCGACACGTGGAGGGTTTTTAAACTATATTGTGGCTTCGGTACCAAATTGTGTACCGGGGCCACCACACTACGCAGTCAAGATACTTGTTTGGTGGAATTCAGACCAGTTGAGGGTTTTATTATTATATTGTGTGGACCACTCTATCTATACCACACTACAACTCTATACCACTCTATTTCCTACTTTAATTCTATTTAATTCTATTTCCTACTTTAATTCTATTACTAATTAATTACCATAAAGAGGAACAAAAAAAACCAATTTTACCAAAAGTATAATATGACTTAGACTTACAAACACTACACTTGAAAGATCGTGCCTTTAAATGAAAAAGTCAGTCTTCATTGCACGACTATGTGCAAGTGCAACAGGGACATTTTTTTGGGTTTACAAAGTCAAACAATAACACTACGACCCTGTCTGTCTGGGGTCTGTCAATGACGAATTGTCTGGAGCATGTTTTGAGGAGGTATTGTGGCCCCGGTATCAAATTGGGTACCGGGGCCACCCCACTATGCAGTCCAGATACTTGTTTGGTGGAATTCTGACACGTGGAGGGTGTATTTATTTTATTGTGGCCCCGGTATCAAGTTGGGTACCGGGGCCACCCCACTACGCAGTCCAGATACTTGTTTGGTGGAATTCTGACACGTGGAGGGTTTTTTAATTATATTGTGGCCTCGGTACCAAATTGTGTACCGGGGCCACCACACTACGCAGTCAAGATAGATAGATGCGTATCATAGATAAAGTACATTCAGTGGTGTGGGGCAAATTGAAAAATATTCAAAATGCACTGACATTATCAAAAACAAGAGGTTGTCACACGCTAAAACTCCAACATGTATATGATGGAGAGGATGGAGGAGCAGCCGTATGTGTAGTGTAATGCAGACCTGTTGAAGGTTTTTTATATATTTTATTGTGGTGCCCAGTGCCCACTCCTCTACGCAGTCCAGGTACATTTATTGGTGCGATTCATAAAAGTTCAGGGTTTTTAATATATTGTGGTGACCCACTCCTCTACGCAGTCCAGGTACAATTATTGGTGCGAATCATAAAAGTTCAGGGTTTTTAATATATTGTGGTGACCCACTCCTCTACGCAGTCCAGGTACATTTATTGGTGCGATTCATAAAAGTTCAGGGTTTTTAATATATTGTGGTGACCCACTCCTCTACGCAGTCCAGGTACATTTATTGGTGCGAATCAAACAAGTTGATGGTTTTCTTATTATATATATTGTGGTGACCCACTCCTCTACGCAGTCCAGGTACATTTATTGGTGCGATTCATAAAAGTTCAGGGTTTTTAAGATATTGTGGTGACCCACTCCTCTACGCAGTCCAGGTACAATTATTGGTGCGATTCATAAAAGTTCAGGGTTTTTAATATATTGTGGTGACCCACTCCTCTACGCAGTCCAGGTACATTTATTGGTGCGATTCATAAAAGTTCAGGGTTTTTAATATATTGTGGTGACCCACTCCTCTACGCAGTCCAGGTACAATTATTGGTGCGAATCATAAAAGTTCAGGGTTTTTAATATATTGTGGTGACCCACTCCTCTACGCAGTCCAGGTACATTTATTGGTGCGATTCATAAAAGTTCAGGGTTTTTAATATATTGTGGTGACCCACTCCTCTACGCAGTCCAGGTACATTTATTGGTGCGAATCAAACAAGTTGATGGTTTTCTTATTATATATATTGTGGTGACCCACTCCTCTACGCAGTCCAGGTACATTTATTGGTGCGATTCATAAAAGTTCAGGGTTTGTAAGATATTGTGGTGACCCACTCCTCTACGCAGTCCAGGTACAATTATTGGTGCGATTCATAAAAGTTCAGGGTTTTTAATATATTGTGGTGACCCACTCCTCTACGCAGTCCAGGTACATTTATTGGTGCGATTCATAAAAGTTCAGGGTTTTTAATATATTGTGGTGACCCACTCCTCTACGCAGTCCAGGTACATTTATTGGTGCGATTCATAAAAGTTCTGGGTTTTTAATATATTGTGGTGACCCACTCCTCTACGCAGTCCAGGTACATTTATTGGTGCGATTCATAAAAGTTCAGGGTTTTTAATATATTGTGGTGACCCACTCCTCTACGCAGTCCAGGTACAATTATTGGTGCGAATCATAAAAGTTCAGGGTTTTTAAGATATTGTGGTGACCCACTCCTCTACGCAGTCCAGAAAGATACCTTTTTGCAACGTTTTGGACTAATAACTATATTGTGAGGTGTTCAGAATACACTGTAAATTAGTGGAAATGCTTGTTATTGAATGTTATTGAGGTTAATAATAGCCTAGGAGTGAAAATAAGCCCAAAAACTTGATTTTTAAACTTTTTATGTTTTTTTCAAAAAAAATCCGAATCCAATACCTTAAATCCGAACCGAGACCTTTCGTCAAGTGTTTTGCGAGACAAATCCAAACCTCAAAAATAACGAAAATCCGGATCCAAAACACAAAACACGAGACCTCAAAAGTCGCCGGTGCACATCCCTAATTCTAAGTGGTACAAGATGGGACCAGGGAAGAGCTGTCAGATTTTAGCTACGTGAGACTCAGCTTAGCAGACTATTAGGAACATTTTAAAAGGAAAATTATGCAAGTAGCCCAGTGACCCAGCTCAAAGTAGCCCACTATTGGACTGGCCCAGGGGACAGATACCCCCCTGTCCACTAGCCCAGCCAGCCCCTGGATGGTACTTTTATTTGGTGTGTATACTTTTGCAAAGTACACCTTCTCAGATTTTTTTACCTCTCTACACACTAAGGCACACATATTGGTTGTCTCTCCCGATAGCAGAGTGTAGGCATGCAGCTTGAGATGCACTGCAAATCCATAAGGATCTGTGAAATTTTCTTTAGTAAATTAGCTTTGTTTTTGTCAAAGTATTATATAATAAATCTTACCTTTTCTTTACTCTACATAGGATTCCTAAAATCTTACTTTAAAGACAATATGTAGTTAATAAGTTGACACATTTGCATACAGAAACATTTACAAGATATATATATATATTAGAGCTCATTTACTATAATTATATTTAGCAAACAAACACTTATTTTCATTGTTTAAATTTCATTTGTCAGATCAAAACTAATTGCTGATTAATTACTTTAGTTTAATGCATGTTTTACACCTAAATGTAGTGTTAGTGAATAATATCTATTGATGGCAAGTACATGTGTTATATATGGATGGCAAACTAAGTATGAAATACTATAGATTCAGTAAGGGTCAGTCCCGAATGTGCAAGAATGTTCCCCTGAAGTTCATATGCCATTTATTGGTGTAATACACCCATTTTTTTTAGAAGAGCATGCATCTGTGGGTCAAAATTGTGGCATCTAAGGAGTGTGCAAAAGTTTCGATCTTATGATGGATGTCTAAACATTTCTGGGCATTCCTATTCCTAACTAAATGTCAGTTGGAAGCAATCATGTTATGCCACATGTAAAATTAGGTTTTGTGTAGCTGGATGAGATATATGCATTTAAGAAGTGGAGAAAGCACATTTATAGGTCCAATCCTTGGTTAGCGGTTCACTGCAAAAGGGACATTTGTATGGGTGCTTAGGAGGTGCCAGAAATTGGGAGCATATCCTTTTACTAGGACGTTTTTTTTTACATTTCAGGCAAACATGTTCATGTCATGAAAGTATGTAAACACATAAATATAACATATGTAAATGACAGTCATGATTTCCCCTCAATCTAATGATTAATCTAAGACATAAGTGATACTTGAGTGATTGGTATTTTTAGGTGAAATAAATGTGCATTTTTACATTAATTAGGGGATTGTCCTAACGTGGAAGTATGCTAGTCTTTTGTGCAGTTGCAGGTGCATACCCATTTTAGAGACGGAATACATCTGTTTATGTATAACATTTTAAATCCATCTGAACAATACATCCATTTCTAAACAAATTATCATATTTATTTCTAAACTACTTCATTGACATCTGTTGTTAATCTGTGTTACTTTACATCTGTCCCATAATGATATAATGCATGTGTTCTAATTTGAAAGTATACTTCTCATTGCCTGAAATTGTATTTATTTTTATAGCTGAGATTAATTTTATTGTACAAATTATGACATTGTTTCTTTTTAACCATAGCAGCCATTAAAAAATGAATTGTGTGCTTTCACTGATACCATTTTTGTATTTTCAGCCTTTACAAACCATATCACTGTAACTTTTTTTATTAAGACTCTTAATTTTACTTTCCATTAATATCAGTATTAAACTACCACTGCCCAACTTCAATCACTCCTACCATATGTCTTACTACAATTCCTATTAATAGTTTTCCAGCTACATTCTATTAATACTACAGTAACTCCTTCTACCATGTTTACTATAACTGCAACCACATATGACTGTATCACCACCAACCATTATACCCAGTCCTTGTTCTACCACCAAGTATATCACTATTTATTATATGTTTGCATAATGTATAGCAACATTTTTTCCAATTATCATTCAGCCGCTTTCATAAAATGTTTGCATTGCAGAATTTGTTAGATTTAACTGTATACAATATGCAGTGTTCTTTTAATCTTATTTTTCTATTTAGTATGTATATCACACTACGAGTTTTTATTGTAACTCTTTGTATCTATAGGTTCTACAACTGCACAGCCTACTGTCACCACAACCCCTACTTCCACAGTAACATCCACTTTTACTTCTGCCACCCCTACTTCGAATATCCCACCATCATCAGCCTCTACATCTACTATCTCATCAACTCCAACCTCTATCACCACTGCTTCCTCATCTACTCATTCCACTACAAGACCAACAACTTCCACTACAGTCACCCTTCCAGGTATGTAGTAGACATATGTAATAATGTGCAGTGAATTCAGAAATGATTGTGATAAAAGGTACAAATGTTTAACTACTAATGATTCCCTAATGTGTCTACCAGAGTGAGGTGGATATTCTTCCTCCTACTTCTGTATGCCTTATTTAAGGTTGTCAAAATCTCTCCATAGTGTACTACTTATTTGCATGATTGAGAAGGTCATGAGAGTGTAACATTCACATCCTGAGTAAGGCTTTCCAGAATAAGGGCAGCATGGTGGCCTAGTGGTTAGCACTTCTGCCTCACAGCACTTGGGTCATGAGTTCGATTCCCGACCATGGCCTTCCTCTGTGTGGAGTTTGTATGTTCTCCCTGTGTTTGCGTGGGTTTCCTCCGGGTGCTCCGTTTTCCTCCCACACTCCAAAAACATACTGTTACTTTAATTGTCTGCTATCAAAATTGACACTAGTCTCTCCCTTCTCTGTCTGTCTGTCTCCCTCTCAGTCGGTTTGTCTCCTTCTCTGTCTGTCTGTGTCTGTGTGTGAGTGTGTGTCTACATTAGGGAATTTAGACTGTAAGCTCCAATGGGGCAGGGACTGATGTGAATGAGTTCTCTGTACAGCGCTGCGGAATTAGTGGCGCTATATAAATAAATGATGATGATGATGATGATGAATAAGAGGAAGGATCGTCTGCTTCTATGGTTAGAACCATTGCTGAATCCACCAAATGCCCATAATTAAAACTGCAATTTTTTTAGGTCCCCTAATTCCACAAAAAGGTAGTGTTAGCTTTTACATTTTAATTCTAATTATTTAATATCTATATATAAATTCAGAATATTTTATTTATTTATGTAACTAATATAAAAACACCATTCATCGCACATAATAGTAAAGATTTGTGTTTCTCTCCTGCTATAGATCCATGTCGCATAGACTGTTCTTTTGATGCCGGATTCTGTAACTGGAAGCAATCAAAGACTGATAACATGGACTGGATACGCTGGAAAGGCCCAACACCATCTGATTTCACTGGACCTTCCTTTGACCACACAACAGGAGGTAAATTGATGTTATGAAGTTTTACAAATAAGCTATTATATCAATGAAAATAATCTAGATGGTTTATTTCCAAAAATATACAACTTCTCTACGTAATATTCAAATTAATATTCTAGATGGTTACTACCTCTATATTGATGGCCAATCATCGAATGAGGGAGATATGGCAAGGTTGGAGAGTCCTGAGAGTTGTTTCACTGGAAGCCACTGCTTACGTTTCTGGTACCACATGTATGGAGCTGCAGAGTACATGGAGCTGCAGGTCAATGTATTAAGAGAGGATGGTTTGGAAACTATGACATATCTAGATGGCAATGCTGGAGACGTGTGGAAATTAGAGAAGGTTTTCCTGCCAGACAGTGACATTATCCAGGCAAGTGTTGTGGTATTTTACTGATACATTGCCCTTGCTTTCTTCATTTGCACTTTTCTTGTAAGTAATATATACCTAAAGGAAAATATGACTGTTTTCGAAGTATAGACAGAATTGAAGATATCTTGTCACATATGTGCTCAGTACATATGTAAGGGAAAAATGTGAAAAAAGCATATCTATGTGCATATATTCAGTCAGATGCATTTGAAAATTCTGAAAATAGCAGCATTTGTGCCAGGCATACATCAGGCATAACAAGTGTGTATACTTACACCCCATTATAGTGTAGAGATGGCATAGAGAAAGTGTATTAATAGCGTAGAGATACAGCTTGACAGTGTTAGTAGAAAATGATAAAGTTGCCTCACCCTATTTGTACACAATATAATAGTCATGTGCCCTCATCTGATACAGTCAGTTGCCAACTTTATAACAGCATATGCTTTGCCTTCTTTACTTATCACTGTAACTCTTTGGAGCATTGAAATGTAGTATGCTATACACGAAAAAATGGAAGACATTTGAATGTAGTTGCAATTTTATACTCAAGGCACCTCCAGTGTTATTTGATTTTATATATATATATATATATATATATATATATATATACATATATATATAAATATATATATATATATATATATATATATATATATATATATTACTACTTATTTCTTGTGACCATAATGCTAAATTGTTCAGCACAGGTTACACTGAACAATGAAAACAGACAGGTTTTTTACTTGAAAATACTAGCATAGCCTTAGCTTCATGGGCAGGTGAAACTTTCACCTTCTCTTTAAAAAGGAGTTTTCATCAGCTGCTCTGGTTAATTGCACTTACTGTAGATACATCCTGTCAGCTTGATGAAGCTGTGTGAAAAGACACTTTCAAACCATGCAAGTTAAACCAGACTGTATACTATTATTTTGTCACACACATGTCCTCCATATGTTTATCTTTACACTTGGGCACTGCTGTACAAACGTGCAACTCTGCAGCCTTTCTCTGCAGATTGCCAGCTAAATACCTACCTATCTCCTTTTTGTGAAAGCCTGTGGCAAACACCTCCTTTTTTTACAAAATATATATATATATTAGGGGTGTGCACCGGGCACTTTTAGTGTTTTGTGTTTTGGGTTCTGATTAGCTTGAGGTTTTGGGTTCTGATTTGTTTTGCCAAAACACCTGACGAAAGGTTTTGGTTCTGATTTCGGGTTTTGGGTTCTGATTTGTTTTTTAAAAAGCATAAAAAGCACTAAAATCCTGTTTTTTGGTTGTTTTCCACTCCTACGCTATTATTAACCTCAATAACATTCAATAACAATCATTTCCACTAATTTCCAGTCTATTCTGAACACCTCACACCTCACAATATTCTTTTTAGTCCAGAACATTGCACCGAGTTTGCTTTCTGGACTGCATAGTGGAGTGGGCCCAGTACCCAATTTGGTACCGGGCCACAATACCTCCGCCTTCAAATGGTCTCAATTCCACTGCACAGCTGCCTGCTCCTACATCCTCTGCAGCATATACAGGGTGTAGTTCGAGCGCGTCAATACCTCTTGTTTTTAACAATGACAGGTCATTTTCATTCATTTTGGACTTGGACCCAACACTGAATGTAGTTGATACGCATCTATCTGGACTGCGTAGTGGAGTGGCCCCGGTACCCAATTTGGTACCGGGGCCACAATATTACCCTCAACTGTTCTGAATTCCACTGCACAGCTGCCTGCTCCTACATCCTCTGCAGCATATACAGGGTGTAGTTTGAGCGCGTCAATACCTCTTGTTTTTGACGATGACCGGTCATTTTCATTAATTTTGGATTTGGCCCCAACACTGAATGTAGTTTAATAACTGATACGCATCTATCTGGACTGTGTAGTGGAGTGGCCCCGGTACCCAATTTGGTAGCGGGGCCACAATATATCACCCTCAACTGGTCTGAATTCCACTGCACAGATAAAAACAAAGAACATAGTATTAAAAATGGCAGTTCCCCTTTTTTGGAACTACAGAAACAAAGAACGTAGTAATAGAAATGGCAGTTCCTCTTTTTTGGAACTATAAAAACAAAGAACATAGTAATAGAAATGGCAGTTCCTCTTTTTTGGAACTATAAAAACAAAGAACATAGTAATAGAAATGGCAGTTCCTCTTTTTTGGAACTACAGAAACAAAGAACGTAGTAATAGAACCGGCAGTTCCTATTTTTTGGAACTACACAAACAATGACCGTAGTAAAAGAACTGGCAGTTCCTATTTTTTGGAACTACAGAAACAATGACCGTAGTAATAGAATTGGCAGTTCCTATTTTTTGGAACTACAGAAATATTGAACAGTATATAAATAAATAGTAAATAGCAGTACCTATTATTTTTTGGTACAGCAGCAACAGTGAACGTAGTTTGACTTTTAAATAGCAGTACCTATTATTTTTTGGTACAGCAGCAACAGTGAACGTAGTTTGACTTTGAAATAGCAGTACCTATTATTTTTTGGTACAGAAGCAACAGTGAACGTAGTTTTACTTTTAAATAGCAGTATCTGGTATTTTTTAACTAATTTTTTTATCTTTTTTAAAAAAAAAAATTTATAATTTTTTTATAATTTTTTTTAATTATTTTTGTATAAGTTTTTTATATTTTTTTTTATTTTTTATTTTGAATAATTTATAAATGACAATGCCCTTAGCAGAACAGAGCACAGGACACAGGCAGCACCACTGGACTCAGCAGGACAGAGCACAGGACACAGCACCACTGGATTCAGCAGGACAGAGCACAGGACACAGCACCACTGGATTCAGCAGGACAGAGCACTGGAAAAAATAACCACTGGACTGATCAGCAGGACAGAGCACAGGACCAAGTAACCACTGGATATTAAGCAGGACAGAGTGACAGGACACAGGACACAGGACGGCGCACCCCTAAACCTATAACCTCCCTCTTCAATGATCTGAGCCCGACTGAAGATGCCGGGCGCGAGCGGGAAATTTATGCAATCCGAGTCTCGCGAGATCCAACGCAAGACGTCAGAGCCTCAGTTTCATTTTTTTTGGGCGCCGGAAATACCCGAACAGTGCTCGGATCCCGTTGAATCCGCACTGTTCGGGTGGGTTCGTATTAGAGAAATCTGAGCCCGCTCATCCTTAATATATATATATATATATATATATATATATATATATATATATATGTGTGTGTGTGTGTATGTGTGTGTGTGTGTGTGTTAGTATACCGTGGTATGCAATGTTGCCACTACCAGATCCCATTCACTTACATTTTCCATTCCACTTCCAAATTTGCATACCGCTACTTTTAAACTTCCTATTTCCACTTTGTCCACTATATATATATATATATATATATATATACAGGGGTTGAGGTGGGCGGGTATATGGTGTTTTGCCATACTGACACTTCTCTTAGTGCTGTCATTGTAAAACTAGAAAATTCCAATTGTTTATTCAAGACAGCTCGTTTCCACTGAGGCACGGACTCCACAGAACCTCTGAAGGTGCTCTGTTACCAAGACATTAGCAGCAGATCCTTCATGTCCTGTACGTTGCGAGGTGGAGCCTCCATGGCTTGGACTTTTTCCAGCACAACCCACAGATGCTTGATCAGATTAAGATTTGGGGAATTTAGAGCCAAGTCAACACCTTGAACTCTTTGTTATGTTCCTCAGATAATTCCAGAACAATTTTTTCAGTGTGGAAGGGCACATTATCCTGCTGAAAAAGGCCCCTGCCATCAGGGAATACAGTTACCATGAAGGGGTATACTTAGTCTGCAACAATATTTAAGTATCGACGGTGCATGTCAAAATATCATCCAATTGAATGCCAAGATCCAAGGTTTCCCAGCAGAACATTGCCCAGAGCATCACCCATGTCTTCCCATAGTGCATCCTGGTGCCATCTGTTTCCCAGGTAAACAGCGCACACGCTCCCGACCGGCCACATGATGTAAAAGAAAGTGTGATTAATCAGACCAGACCTCCTTCTTCCATTGCTCCATGGACCAGAGCTGGTACTCATGTGCCCATTTCAGGCACTTTTGGCGGTGGTCAGGGGTCAGCATATGCTCTTTGACCGGTCTGCGGCTAGGGAACCCCATACACAGCAAACTGTGTTGAACTCTTTACTCTGACACCTTTTTAGCATAGCCAGCATTAACTTTTTCAGTAATTTATACTACAGTAGCTCTTCTCTAGGATTGGACTAGACGGACTAGCCTTTGTTCCCCATACACATCAATGAGCCTTGAAAACCCATGACCCTGTCGGCTCAATGGTTGTCCTTCCTTGGACCACTTTTGATAGGTACTAACCATTTCATATCATGAACACTCCAAAAGACTTGCTGTTTTTGAGATGCTCTGACCTATCCATAAAAATTTGGCCTCACTCAAGTGGCTGACATCCTTACGTTTGCCCATTTCCAAGCTTCCAACACATAAACTTCAAGAACTTACAGATCATTTGCTGCCTAATATATCCCACCCATTGACAGGTGCCACTGTAAAAAGATAATCAATGTTATTCACTTCACTTGTCAGATCTTTTATTGTTGGGTCTGAACGGTGTGTGTATATATATATATATATATATATATATATATATATATATATAGATAGATAGATAGATAGATAGATAGTGAAGCATCACAGACACCTTCTTCCTGCCTTTAAAAGGGAGCTCTATGGGGACTGCTATGTACCGCAATTTGACAAGCATTGAAAATGCTTTTACACATACAATAATGTAAGCCAGGTCAAGCTGGCGTACATTACGGTACGTGAAAATTTTCAGGTTTGCTGTATGGCTAGAGCATTGCAGTATCTTCGAATCCTTCACCGCATCTTTCTGCTCTCCCCTTCAGTCACTATGACAAAGGTGATAACTTTGCAATAGTGACAATGGAAAAGATAGGAGAGGAGTCTTCGCAGGTTAAGCAGTCTTTCATGAATGCTGTTCCTGTTGAAGTTTTTTATTAAATACACCTGATCTTATCTTACACCTTATCTGACCTTATCTTTGCGATAAGGATTGAAAGGGATCATGTTAAAAATGCCTGCTTTAATAAATATGCCCCTATATGTTTAAAAATGCCTGGAATCCAGACCAACATGTTTTCCAATTACAGTTATCTTCTTTGTTCACAGATTTTTATTGATGGGATCAGAGGTGAAGACTATCGCAGTGATGTTGCTATAGATGATATCTCTCTTGTCCGTGGATACTGTCTCGGTAAGTTTTGACCTCTACTGCACTATTCTTTTCTTAAATTAGTAAACAGGTTTATACACCTGTCCACTGTCAATAGCGGAAATATGCATATGTTTGGCTGCTGCCTGAAAAAAAAGAAACATCCTGAATCTAATCATGGCTTATTAACATTGTTATTAAATTATAAACTACAATAGAACAGTGCCCCATGGTCTGTAACAAATAGTGATAAAAGTAGGTAAATTATTTGATTTTTATATGGCTTAAAGATTCTTCTAAAAATTGGTTAGTAATGAGTTTGAAAGATTTTAAACAGATTGTATAGTGAAGTCTTAAGAAAGAGTTCTCATTTTGAAATTTGTGTTTTTAGATGAAACAACAACAACGACAACCACCACTAGATCTTCAACATCAGGTAAATAGCTGCTATTTCCTTTAAAACATGATAACAACATTTTCATTTCACAGTACGTATAATTTAAGAGATAATATGAAATTGTATATAATACAACATTCTCCTCAGTAACAAAACATTGTGATAATTGTTATGTTCAGCTCTTCAATTTTTAATATCATGTTGTCTATGTCTTCTTGTCAGAGTGTTGATAATTACTGTGACTATGGACATCTGCTGCACAGCACTTATAATTCTGTAGTCAGCCAGCTAACTAGACGAGAGTTATGGCCATCAAATCTGGAACAGGCTGGCAGTAGTGTAACTACTGCAGTTGCAGAGCCATCACTGACAGCCAGTGTTCTAGGGTGAATCTAACATAGGTAGAGGGGGGCTGCTATGATGACCATAGATGAGGTGGGCCCTCATTGCCTGTCAAAGCTCCATGTGTATATATTAAGTGGTACATAGAAGTCCTTTCAAAACTTCACTATTGGTCACACAATAGACATATGTGCCAGTTTGTTAATCTGATATGCCATAGATATTTGTCTGCATAGAAGAGTGAATGCTTTTACCTTTGCACCTTAGTTTTACTATATATGGAGTCACAGAGCAGTACAAGTCATTTTTGCAAGCTTAATACAGGCTACAGTTCACCCTTGCTTATATAGATACTTCAGATAACTACTACATAATTTTACTTTTCATAATGTCCACAATGGAATTTTTCATTACACAAGTATATACTCCAGTCTTTTCAGTATTAGAAGCAAAAAAAATGACTGTTATCAAGAAGACATTTGTCTGATGTACTATTTTCCACTTATATTGCATTGAATTACATGGACTGAATACATTTATGTAAGTAAAAGGGTTATTAATTAATGTAGAAATAAAAAAATGAAACCACAGTTATTTAGTTATTAATTAATTTAGAAATAAATAAATTAAACCACAGTTATTCAGTTATTAATTAATTTAGAAATAAATAAATTAAACCACAGTTATTTAGTAAAAAAATAAATCAGACATGTTGACATGTCTGTATAATGAGTATCAACATTTCTCCAACTTTACACTGAGTCACTTAAATTATGTATTTGCATTGCAGAATTTGTTAGATTTAACTGTATAAAATACTCATTCTTTTTATCTTCTTTTTCTATAGAATATGTGCATCACAGTAAAAGGTTTTATGATAATTATTTGTAATTGTAGGTTCCACTACTACATTGCCTATTGACTCCACAACCTTTACATCCACTCTTACTTCTACCACCCGTACTTCAACTATCCCAACCTCAACAACCTCTACCTCTAGTATTCCATCAACTCCAACCTCTATTACCACGACTTCCACTGCCATATCTACCCTGTCCCCTACAAGCCCAACAACTTCCTCTACAGTCTCCACTCCAGGTATGTGACTTGATATAAAGTTTCAATTTCATCTATGATATAGACAGATTTAAGTGGGAAGAAAATTTGAGTAAAAATAAGTACACATTTATTTGTACTAGATAAAGAAGTGATTGTAATACAAAAATAGAAAATTGTATCTAATGACTCTTGGTAGATGCTTCAATTCCCCAAAGTGTCTAACAGTCTGAGATGGATATTCTCCCTCCTGCTCCAGTGTGCCTTGTTTATAGTTGTCAAAGCTCTCCTTAGTGAACTACTTATTTAAATGAGTGGGAATTTCATGAGAGTGGAACATTCACATCCTGAACAAGGCTCTCCAGAGTAGGAGGGAGGATCTACTGCTTGCACAGTTAAAACCATCAGGAGAACACCAAAATCATTTGATTCACCAAGTGTGTATAATTAAAACTTTGCATTTTATTTTAGGTCACCTAAAATAAGTTTTAGCATTGGGTAGCGTTAGCCTTTATGCTTTAACTCCAACTGTAAACCCAATCAAGGTTTCCAAGTGTAACCCTTATTGTCTCCTACAAGGAGATGGAACTTTAATGTGGAGGCTATAATAACCGTAACATACTTTCAGGAACACTGTGGACCTTATTTATGGATTGAAAATGTGTAAGGTGGTGCCTTGGTCTGTGCAAGCGCAGATAGATTTCTATCAAATTTCATGGGTGTGTGGAGTAAAATGTATTTGGACAAGTTGGGGCGGAGTGAGGGTGTTCCTTGCAAAATTCAGAATAGATGCTGCAGTGCACTTACTATAGTGTTATGCAGCAGTACAGAAATAAGATATCATTGTGCAGATCATGATTATTGAAATGAGATAAAGGAGTGGAGAAGGTTTATTTTAGGGGCGTTTCTTGCTGTGCAGAAGGGAACACAGCCAATTCCTCTGACTTGCAGAGATTTTGTTTCATCCTATACTTTTTATTGGATGTAATAACGTGTAATTAGGACAGTACCAATGTCCCCTGATTGTTTTAGACTACAGTGAGGCTAAACCGAGCAATATTTTAGGAGAAAGTAAGAAAACTTTTATTTAATTAAAGGAGTTATTCTAAGAGCTAGGAGATGGGGCTTCTTATATTATCTTTATACGTCTGCAAAGTTCACTTCCTTAGATTTTTCCAATGCTTGACACACCTGGGCGCACTTTGTGGTGCCCTTTTACAATAGCAGAGTGTAAGCGTGCAACATGACGTGCACTGGGAATCCATCTAGGTGCACCAGTGCTAAACCAAAGCATTTTGTGCTGCACATGCAGTGCACGTCCTTAATAAGGGTCCGTTCATTTCTCCTTAGAAGATTACCTTTGTTTATGTCAAATGCAGTTTTATAGTTTTATATAATTCCTGTACTTATTTCTATATTTTGTTTCCTGTACGTAAGATTCCTAAATTCTTACTTTAAAGACAATCTTGTAGTGACACTGTGTCACTTAAATTATGTATTTGCATTGCAGAATTTGTTAGATTTAACTGTATATAAAACTCATTCTTTTTTATCCTCTTTTTCTATTGAATATGTGCATCACAGTAAAAGGTTTTATGATAATTATTTGTAATTGTAGGTTCCACTACTACATTGCCGATTGACTCCACAATCTTTACATCCACTCTCACTTCTACCACCCGTACTTCAACTATCCCATCCTCAACAACCTCTATCTCCAGTATTCCATCAACTCCAACTTCTACTACCACTACTTCTACACCCATATCAACCCTGTCTACTACAAGCCCAAAAACTTCCTCTACAGTCTCCACTCCAGGTATTTGACCTGATATAAAGTTTTATTTTCATATATTATATCGACATATTTAAGTGGGAAGTAAATTTGAGTAAAAATAAGTACACATTTATTTGTACTAGATAAAGAAGTGATTGTAATACAAAAATAGAACATTTTGTCTAATAACTCTTGGTAGATGCGTCAATTCCCCAAAGTGTCTAACAGTCTGAGATGGATAATCTCCCTCCTGCTTCAGTGTGCCTTGTTTAGAGTTGTCAAAGCTCTCCATAGTGAACCACTTATTTTAATGAGTGGGAATTTCATGAGACTGGTACATTCACATCCTGAACAAGGCTCTCCAGAGTAGGAGGGAGGATCTACTGCCTGCACAGTTAAAACCATCAGGAGAACACCAAAATCATTGGATTTACCAAGTGTGTATAATTAAAACTTTGCATTTTATTTTAGGTCACCTAAAATAAGTTTTAGCATTGGGTAGCGTTAGCCTTTACGGTTTAACTCCAATTGTTTAATTACTATATAGATATACAATTGCTAGTTTCTGTACTTTTCTAAAATGTAAACCCTATCAAGGTTTCCAAGTGTAACCCTTATTGTCTCCTACAAGGAGATGGAACTTTATTGTGGAGACTATAATGACCGTAACACACTTTCAGGAACACTGTGGACCTTATTTATGGAGTGCAACTGAGTAAGGTGGTGCCTTGGTCTGTGCAAGCGCAGATAGATTTCTATCAAATTTCATGGGTGTGTGGAGTAAAATTTAATTGGACAAGTTGGGGCGGAGTGAGGGTGTTCCTTGCAAAGTTCAGAATACATGCTTCAGTGCACCTACTATAGTGTTATGCAGCAGTATAGAAATAAGATATCATTGTGCAGATCATGATTATTTAAATGAGATAAAGGAGTGGAGAAGGTTTATTTTAGGGGCGTTTCTTGCTGTGCAGAAGGGAACACAGCCATTTCCTCTGACTTGCAGAGATTCTGTTTCATCCTATACTTTTGATGGGATGTAATAACAGGTAATTAAGTCAGTACCAATGTCCCCTTATTATTTTAGGCCACAGTGAGGATAAACCGAGCAATATTTTAGGGGAAAGTAAGAAAACTTTTATTTAATTAAAGGGGTTATTCTAAGAGGTAGGAGATGGGGCTTCTTATATGATCTTTATACGTCTGCAGAGTTCACTTCCTTAGATTTTTCCAACTCTCGACACACCTGGGCGCACTTTGTGGTGTCCTTATAGAAAAGCAGAGTGTAAGCGTGCAACATGACGTGCACTGGGATCCATCTAGGTGCACCAGTGCTAAACCAAAGCATTTTGTGCTGCACATGCAGTGCACATCCTTAATAAGGGTCCGTTCATTTTTCCTTAGAAGATTACCTTTGTTTATGTCAAATGCAGTTTTATAGTATTATATAATTCCTGTACTTATTTCTATATTTTGTTTCCTGTACGTAAGATTCCTAAATTCTTACTTTAAAGACAATCTTGTAGTGACACTGAGTCACTTAAATTATGTATTTCCATTGCAGAATTTGTTAGATTTAACTGTGTATAAAACTCATTCTTTTTTATCCTCTTTTTCTATTGAATATGTGCATCACAGTAAAAGGTTTTATGATAATTATTTGTAATTGTAGGTTCCACTACTACATTGCCTATTGACTCCACAACCTTTACATCCACTCTTACTTCTACCACCCGTACTTCAACTATCCCATCCTCAACCACCTCTACCTCCAGTATTCCATCAACTCCAACTTCTATTACCACTACTTCTACACCCATATCAACCCTGTCTACTACAAGCCCAACAACTTCCTCTACAGTCTCCACTCCAGGTATTTGACATGATATATAGTTTCATTTTCATCTATTATATCGACAGATTTAAGTGGGAAGTAAATTTGAGTAAAAATCAGTACACATTTATTTGTACTAGATAAAGAAGTGATTGTAATACAAAAATAGAAAATTTCATCTAATAACTCTTGGTAGATGCGTCAATTCCCCAAAGTGTCTAACAGTCTGAGATGGATAATCTCCCTCCTGCTTCAGTGTGCCTTGTTTAGAGTTCTCAAAGCTCTCCATAGTGAACCACTTATTTTAATGAGTGGGAATTTCATGAGACTGGTACATTCACATCCTGAACAAGGCTCTCCAGAGTAGGAGGGAGGATCTACTGTCTGCACAGGTAAAACCATCAGAAGAACACCAAAATCATTGGATTCACCAAGTGTGTATAATTAAAACTTTGCATTTTAATTTAGGTCACCTAAAATAAGTTTTAGCATTGGGTAGCGTTAGCCTTTACGTTTTAACTCCAATTGTTTAATCTCTATATAGATATAGAATTGCTAGATTCTTTACTTTTCTAAAATGTAAACCCTATCAAGGTTTCCCAGTGTAACTCTTATTGTCTCCTACAAGGAGATGGAACTTTAATGTGGAGGCTATAATGACCGTAACACACTTTCAGAAACACTGTGGATCTTATTTATGGAGTGCAACTGAGTAAGGTGGTGCCTTGGTCTGTGCAAGCGCAGATAGATTTCTATCAAATTTCATGGGTGTGTGGAGTAAAATATAATTGGACAAGTTGGGGCGGAGTGAGGGTGTTCCTTGCAAAGTTCAGAATAGATGCTGCAGTACACCTACTATAGTGTTATGGAGCAGTACAGAAATAAGATATCATTGTGCAGAACATGATTATTGAAATGAGATAAAGTAGTGGAGAAGGTGCATGTTAGGGGTGTTTCTTGCTGTGCAGAAGGGAACACAGCCATTTCCACTGACTTGCAGAGATTCTGTTTCATCCTATACTTTTGATGGGATGTAATAACGTGTAATTAAGACAGTACCAATGTACCCTGATTATTTTAGACCACAGTGAGGCTAAACCAAGCAATATTTTAGGAGGAAGTAAGAAAACTTTTAATTAATTAAAGGGGTTATTCTAAGACCTAGGAGATGGGGCTGTTTATATTGTGTTAATACGTCTGCAAAGTTCACTTCCTTAGATTTTTCCAACTCTCAACACACCTGGGCGCACTTTGTGGTGTCCTTATAGAATAGCAGAGTGTAAACGTGCAACATGATGTGCACTGGGATCCATCTAGGTGCACCAGTGCAAAACCAAAGCATTTTGTGCTGCACTTGCAGTGCACATCCTTAATAAGGGTCTGTTCATTTTTCCTTAGAAGATTATCTTTGTTTATGTCAAATGCAGTTTTTATAGTATTATATAATTCCTGTACTTATTTCTATATTTTCTTTCTTGTACATAAGATTCCTAAGATCTTACTTTAAAGACAATCTTGTAGTGACACTGTGTCACTTAAATTATGTATTTGCATTGCAGAATTTGTTAGATTTTACTGTATATAATACTTATTCTTTTTTTTTATCTTCTTTTTCTATTGAATATATGCATCACAGTAAAATGTTTTATGATAATTATTTGTAATTGTAGGTTCCACTACTGCATTGCCTATTGACTCCACAACCTTTACATCCACTCTTACTTCTACCACCCATACTTCAACTACCCCATCCTCAACAACCTCTACCTCCAGTATTCCATCAACTCCAACCTCTATTACCACGACTTCCACTGCCATATCTACCCTGTCCCCTACAAGCCCAACAACTTCCTCTACAGTCTCTACTCCAGGTATGTAACTTGATATAAAGTTTCATTTTAATCTATGATATAGACAGTCTTAAGTGGGAAGTAAATTTGAGTAAAAATAAATATACAGTTATATGTACTAGATAAAGAGGTGATTGTAATACAAAAATAGTGAATTTTATCTAATGACTCTTGATAGATGCGTCAATTTCCCAAAGTGTCTAACAGTCTGAGATGGATATTCTCCCTCCTGCTCCAGTGTGCCTTGTTTAGAGTTGTAAAAGCTCTCCATAGTGAACCACGTATTTGAATGAGTGGGATTTTCATGAGAGTGGAACATTCACATCCTGAACAAGGCTCTCCAGAGTAGGTTGGAGGATCTACTGCTTGCACAGTTCAAACCATCAGGAGAACACCAAAATCATTGGATTCACCAAGTGTGTATAATTAAAACTTTGCATTTTATTTTAGGTCACCTAAAATAAGTTTTAGCATTGGGTAGCGTTAGCCTTTATGCTTTAACTCCAACTGTATAATTTCTATATAGATATACAATTGCTAGGTTCTGTACTTTTCTAAAATGTAAACCCTATCAAGGTTTCCCAGTGTAACCCTTATTGTCTCCTACAAGGAGATGGAACTTTAATGTGGAGGCTATAATGACCGTAACAATCTTTCAGGAAAACTGTGGACCTTATTTATGGAGTGCAACTGAGTAAGGTGGTGCCTTGGTCTGTGCAAGCGCAGATAGATTTCTATGAAATTTTATGGGTGTGTGGAGTAAAATGTAATTGGACAAGTTGGGGCGGAGTGAGGGTGTTCCTTGCACAGTGTAGAATAGATGCTTCAGTGCACTTACTATAGTGTTACGGAGCAGTTTAAATAAGATATCATTGTGCAGAACATGATTATTATTATTATGAGATAAAGGAGTGGAGAAGGTACATTTTAGGGCGTTTTTTTGCTGTGCAGAAGGGAACACAGCCATTTCCACTGACTTGCAGAAATTCTAATTCATCCTATACTTTTGAATGGACGTAATAACGTGTAATTAAGACAGTACCAATGTTTTCTAATTTTTGTAGGCCACAGTGAGGCTAAACAGAGCAATAGTTTAGGAGAAAGTAAGAAAACTCTATTTAATTAAAGGGGTTATTCTAAGAGGTAGGAGATGGGGCCTCTTATATGGTCTTTATATGTCTGAAAATTTTACTTCCTTAGTTTTTCCACCTCTCCAGACACCTGGGTGCACTTTCTGGTGCCCTTATACAATAGCAGAGTGTAAGCGTGCAACATGACGTGCACTGGGAATCTATTTAGATGCACCAGTGCTAAACTAAAGCATTTTGTGCTGCACATGCGGTGCACGTCCTTAATAATGGTCTGTTGATTTTTCCTTAGAAGATTACCTTTGTTTATGTGAAATGCAGTTTTATAGTATTATATAATTCCTGTACTTATTTCTATATTTTCTTTCCTCTAAACAGGATTTCTAAGATCTTACTTTAAAGACAATCTTGTAGTGACACTTTTGCATGCACACAACTTTACAAGACATGTATTAGAGCTCATTTACTATAGTTGCATTTAGCAACCAGTCAAACATTTATTTTCATTGTCTAAATTTAATTTAACAGGTCAAAACTAATTGCTGATTAGTTGCTGTAGCTCACTGCATGTTTTGCACCTAAATGTAGTGATAGTGATTAAGACCTATTGAAGGCAAGTACATGTGATATGTGTGGATGGTAAACTTAGTATGAGACCATATATATTCAATAAGAATCATACTCGAATGTGCAAAAATGAGCTCCTGCAGTGTATAAAACATTTTTATGGTGTCATATACCATTTTTTTTTTAAAAGAGCATTGATCTGTGGTTCAGAATTGTGGCACCTGAGGAGTGCATAAAAGTTTGGATCTTATGATGGCAATCTGAACAGATCTGAATATTCCTAGCTAAATGTCAGTTGGATGCATTCATGTTATGCCATGCGTAAAATGAGATTTTGTGTTACTGGATGAGATATTTGCATTTAAGGATTGGAGAAAACACATTTACAGGGTCATTCCATGGTTAGTGGGTCACTGCAATGACTCCTTTTCCCAGCAAAAGGGGAATTTACTGGATATGGGTGCTTAGGAGGTGCCAGGAATTCAGGGATTGGTATCTTATCCTTTTAATGAGGTATGTTTTTTACATGTCAGGCAAACTATTTCATGTAATGAAAATTTTCAAATACATAAATATAACATATGTAAATGACAGTCCTGTCATTTGTAAGTGATACTTGACATCAGTATTTTTAGGCGAAAAACTTTGCATTTTTTCAGTAATGAAGCGAATGGTCCTAAAGTGGGAGTAAGGTCGTCTTTTGTGCACTTATTACCATGTACAATTTCACATGCACTTCAATTCCATAAAAGCAGGTGCATACCCATTTTACTAAGGAAGATCCCAAATAAAGAATGTGGACGTGTACCTACACCTATATCTAGGTGGACAAATAGACTAAAGCAAACTAAAATGGACAAGACTTTCTAATAGTTTATGGTTAGTAAATAACTATTTTAAATATTGATGTTCTCTTATTAACAGTTACACCATCAGCCACAATCAGAAGCACCACACCAATCTCTTTGCCACAAGGTAAATATACTTAATTTACAGTTCAAGAATAAATTCTATTGGTTGTTTCTATGATTGGGCTGTTTGTGGAAAACACCCTAGAAACATGTCAGTGTATTTTTTTTCAAAGAACATGTTCAACTGTTTATATGCAGCACAATAAATCCATCTTTACAATACACCCATTACTGAAATTCTCAACTCTGTCTGTAGTTAATCTGTGTATCTTTACATTGGTCCCATTAATTTTATAAGGAATGCTGTGTTATAATATCAATGTACATACTCCACATTGCCTGAACTTTTAATTTTTGCTATCTCTGTAGACACATTACATTTATTGTACAAATTATGTCAATGTTTCTTTTTAACCATGATACCAAACAATAAATCACTGCTATGTGTACGTACACTGATACTGTTTTTGTCAATTCAGCCTTTACAAACACAATACCACAAATTTTCCTATACAAAGTTCTAATTTTACTTTCCATGGAAATCACTCTTAAACTACCATTGCCTCAACTACAATCACTTCTTCTACCAGTTTTACTAAAATTCCTATTAGCTCCTCTTCTACTCACCCATATGCCAACTCCTTCTTCTGCTACCAATTATCACTCTCTTACAATCACTACTTCCAACATTATTGTCACCTCAACCCCTACCGTTCCTACACTACTGTATATGTAGTATAATTGTAAAAGTTGTTGTTGCAAGTGCCTGAATTATTTTGCATGGTAAAAAAATTTATCTGCAGTTTACCAATAATTAATCTCTTATGACATTATTGCATGCCGTAGTGATACCACTTGTTTTTCAATCTTAATACATGAGAGTTTTATGGCAATATTTACATGTTATTATTGATCCATTTTAGACAATCTTATGCTTAGATTATTTCATAACTAATTAAGTCTAAGGCAACACAGGTGTTTCTCTTAATGCAATAATTTGCAATAAATATTTAGTCTATTAGCCAATCAAACAGCATCTACAAAAGAGAAAAAGAACATCTTCAATTTTACACCAGCTGTTCCTTCTATTTAGTTGAGTCTCCTTTGTAGCCCTAATGAAAACCGAGTTCACTGAATTATATCTTTGACACTATTAAATGGAAAATTATTTATGTTCCCAATATCTCAATGACACATGTACAGTATGTATCCACTTTCAATGTTTCAAATAAAATGTTTACATTTTTCTACAACTTTGTTTTTTAAATTTATGTTTGCTTGGTATGTTTAATAACCAAAGTATAAAAACCATTAATCTTTTTTAATGATTACCCAAACAATAGCAATGACACAAATAATATAGAGATCTAGACTTATACTTTTTAACACATGCACACATCCAAATCACGCATATACGGCACATCCAAATCACACACACCTCATTGATTCTGCATCTGAAACCAAAAGAACTACAGCTTCAGGGGCAACTGGTGCCACTACTACTATTGTGCCAGAGTATTTAACAGTTTCTACAACCCTCTCCACATCAGGGTCTACGACTGGTTCCACTTCTGGAACCTCACCAACTACTATTTCAGGAACAACTACTTCTACTACGTCACAGGCTTCAACTGCTCCTACAACTCACACAACTTCAGGGCAAACAACTGGTTCTACATCTGAAACAACTACAACTCCTACTTCAATGAAAACAGAAACTACATTGACCACAACTGTCATCACCCAAGAAGATACAACTAGTTTGACATCTGGAACTACACCTACTACTACTTTCAGAACATCAACTGAAACTATATCAAAACCTACAATTGATTCCACATCTGAAAGCACAAGAACTGCTACTTCAGGAGCAACTGCTGCTACAGCTTCAGAAACTTCATTTGTTTCTACTTCTAGTATCACTTCAAGGAAAACAACTGGTTCTACATCAGAAACCACAAATACTCTTACTTCAGGTAAAACAGATACTACAAGAACCACAACAGTCATCCCTTCAACTAATTTTACACCTGGCACTACACCTACAACTAGTTCAAGTACAACAACTGTTACCACTTTAGGATCAACTTCTGTTTCTGCATCTGAAACATCAAGAACAACTACAGCTATTGCGTCAGAGACGCCAACTGTTTCTACAACCGACACAACATCAGGGAAAATGACTGTTTCTACATTTGAAACAGCAACTGCTCCTACTTCAATGAAAACAGCGACTACAGTGACCACAACTGTCATCACCCCAGAACATACAACTAGTTTGACATCTGGCTCTACATCTGCTACTACTTCCAGAAAATCAACTGAAACTACATCAGGTTCTACAATTGATTCCACATCTAAAACCACAAGAACTGCTACTTCAGGGGCAACTGCTGCTACAGCTTCAGAAACTTCATTTGTTTCTACTTCTAGTATCACTTCAAGGAAAACAACTGGTTCTACATCAGAAACCACAAATACTCTTACTTCAGGTAAAACTGATACAACAAGAACCACAACTGTCATCCCTTCAACTAATTTTACACCTGGCACTACACCTACAACTAGTTCAAGTACAACAACTGTTACCACTTTAGGATCAACTTCTGTTTCTGCATCTGGAACATCAAGAACAACTACAGCTATTGCGTCAGAGACGCCAACTGTTTCTACAACAGACACAACGTCAGGGAAAATGACTGGTTCTACATTTGAAACAGCAACTGCTCCTACTTCAATGAAAACAGTGACCACAGTGACCACAACTGTCATCACCCCAGAACATACAACTAGTTTGACATCTGGCTCTACATCTGCTACTACTTCCAGAAAATCAACTGAAACTACATCAGGTTCTACAATTGATTCCACATCTGAAACCACAAGAGCTGCTACTTCAGGGGCAACTGCTGCTACAGCTTCAGAAACTTCATTTGTTTCTACTTCTAGTATCACTTCAAGGAAAACAACTGGTTCTACATCAGAAATCACAAATACTCTTACTTCAGGTGAAACAGATACTACAAGAACCACAACAGTCATCCCTTCAACTAATTTTACACCTGGCACTACACCTACAACTAGTTCAAGACCATCAACTATTACCACTTCCGGTTCAACAACTAGTTCAACATCTGGAACAACATCTACAGCTACTACATCAGAAGCGTCATCTGTTTCTACAGCCCACACAACTACAGGGAAAACTATTGGATCTACATCTGAAACAGCTACTACTCCTACTGCAATGAAAACAGAGACTGCACCCACAACTGTTATCACCCCAGAACACACAACTAGTTTGACATCTGGCTCTACATCTGCTACTACATCCAGAAAATCAACTGAAACTACACCAGGGTCTACAATTGATTCCACAACTGAAACCACAAGAACTATTACTTCAGGGGCAACTGCTGCCACTACTTCTGTTGTGTCAGAGGCTTTAACATATTCTACAAGCCACACCACATCAAGATTTACAATTGGTTCCACTTCTGGAACCCTAGCAACCCCTATTTCAGGGTTAACTACTTCTACTACATCAGAAGCTTCAACTGTTTCTACAACCCACACAACTTCAGGTCAAACAGCTGCTTCTATATCTGAAACAGCAACTACTCCTACTTCAGTGAATACAGGGACTACTGTGACCACAACTGCCATCACTTCAAGACCTACAACTGTTTCAACATCTAGTTCCACATCTTCTACTACTTCAGGAAAAACAACTGATACTACTTCAGGATCTACAGTTGGTTCCACTTCTGAAACACCAATAACTATTTTAGGGACAACTACTTCTACTTCTGCTACTGTGTCAGAAGATTCAACAGTTTCTACAACCCAAGCCATATCAGGATCTACATTTTTATCCTCTTCCAAAACCCCTACAACTATTATTTCAGGGACCAATACCACTACCATTTCAGAGACATTTTCAGGGTCTACAACTGATTCTACAACATCAACCAAAAGGACAACCATCTCGCAGACCACAAGTATCCCTACAGCTGGAGAAACAACCGACTCTACATCTGAGCCAACAACTATCACTTCTTCAAGACATACAAGTGAAGACTCACTAATCACAACTGGCATCACTTTCAGATCTACAGCTTTTCCTACTACTCTGCCTACGACTACAGGTATGATTGTACATCCAGAGGTACAATGCTAGGTTAATAAAGATGCTTTTTTGTGTTGGTTAATTGTCAATATAGATATAGATTAGCATTGAACAGTTTGAGAGCAATTATATGACTACAACTGCGGTAAGTCTTATTCTACAACTACATGCACAACTTCAGGTAAATAAATCTACATTTGTATTTCTAATAAACTGTCAATATATAGAAGCATTAGAGTTACCATTTATATTTTACTACAAAACATTTGTAATTCCGAGTGGGTTTTTATTCTAAACATATACAATACCGCATGAGTTGGTTTATATGTTTTGTGTAATACTGAGTATTGGTTCTCTTCCAATACATATTTATAGATGCATAGTACCCTGTGCTCTGTATCTTGAGTGCAATGTATGCTGAATGTATTTTATGTTGAGTGTAAGTTTTGGCCCATATTCTGTGTATATTGATAGTTGCCCAATATCACTACTCTATCTGTGTATCTATCTAAAGATATATCTTTATATATACTTTTTACAGATTTTCCCTTATGCACTTCTTGCTTTCCTCACAATAAAATATAAAACACCTCATGGTATTAAGGGGACATAATGCTCTCTTTGCCTTGTGTGTCATATATACTGAAAGAAATGGAACTGTTTTGTGTAAGAAGGATCCTTTTTAAATGCGCAATGGGGGTGTAGGAAAAGCCACCACCATAGTGAGCAGGAGTTTTAAGTATACAGCAGAAGGTATTTGTTCTTTACTGAGGTTGCAGCACTGTGTGACTATTAGAAACACTGTTTAAGTTCTAGGTTAGTACTGATTCCCAAGGACCTTAATGAAGCAGTTTCTGGATTAGTGCTGGGTTTTCATGTATATGTTTGCACAGGAGATTCTAATTTCACAACTGTTTTACAAAAAATGCCATAATATTCTCTTAATGTAGCACAATAAAGTGTTTAAATGAGGTGCCCAAACTGTTGGTTATGACTCCAAATGGAGTCATTGAATATGATTTTGGGTCCTACCAATTGTCACATATGCAATACATGCTATTTAGAACTGCCTTTTTTGAGATACTGTAAAATAGCATACTGACATCTGGGGGTAAATGTATGAAGCAGAGAGTTTTCCGGCGGGTTTGAAAAACCAATCAGATTCTAGCTGTCATTTATATAGTACATTCTACAAAATTATATCTAGAATCTGATTGGTTGCTATAGGCAACATCTCCACTTTTCAAACCCGCCGGGAAACTTTTAGCTTGATACATTTCCCCCTGGTGTATCAGTTAAAAAACAGCATATATCATATATATATATATATATATATATATATATATATATATATATACATACAGAGAGAGAGAGAGAGAGAGATAGATAGATATATAGATATATCCATAGATATAAACATATATAGATATATATATATATATAGATAGATAGATAGATAGATATGTCTATATATATATATATATATATATATATATATATATATATATATATATATATATATTAGCAGCACTGGTATATGTAATGTAAGGAAAAAACACTGGATGAAAATATATGTCTAAAATTCTGGAAATTGAATCTACAATTTCCACAGTTGATATTTTTTTTCAAAGGAATTACAACCTTTTACAGCTCTATAATAATATAATTTTATGCTTTAAATAAATTCCACCTTTGCTCTGGAATTTCACAATTTCCTCACATCTACTTGCTTAAAAGACAACTGAATCCAACATTGAAATCTGTAAAACTATTGTGTTTTATCCTTAACATAAAGGATATTGTCTACTGTAATATCATATATTAAATATTTTTTTATCTCTGCTGCCATTTTACCAATATTTCTTTTCCAGTTACTTTTTTTTTTATAAAGTGGAGACTTACATATTTCTTATCTTTTAAAAGGTTCCACGCTTACATCAACTTCAATAAAACCACCACCTTTTGTTCCGCCTGATTCAGGTATGTTTCCAGGGAACCTTTTCACATTTCCTGTTTTTAGTTTTACTACATATATGGCCTAATGTCTAATTAAAGCTAAGCTGGTACATAAACAGTAAGCAGAAAGCTACATTTATTCTGGAGTTTACTCAAAGGAGGGCCAGTGATACAAAAATTTTCACTATAAAGCTTATCACAAATATACCTCATTTGTAAAAAATTGCAAGTGTGTGACTCTTGTGTTTTACTCATTGTTATACTCAGAAAATTTTGCCAGCTGGGTGGCATTAAGAAGTAGCCAGATGGGGCAGTGTAATACTTTGCAATAAGATGGAAAAATGTTGGAGGTTATTGCCCACAGCTGCCAGGACTGGTCAACACACACTGCTCGTTATAGTGCTCACATAGTTGGTCTTAAAATAGAAGAAACAATGGCTTATTATATTATAATAGGACTCTTTAGGGCTCCAAGAGGTGGGTAGCAAGTAAAAATAGCCGGGTGGAGCACCTGGGAAATAAGTGCTGGGTAGAACACTATTACTGTTTCCCATAATCCCATAAGTAGACTGTTAACTGTTTGGGCTGGAAACACTTCTTTTTGTGTCTTAATGGCTGTCAATAAACTTTTATTTATTTCCATGTATTGTATATTTCTCACTGTACTGTAGTCTTTTATATATTTAAACACTAAAGAAACACTTTAGTGTTATATAAATAAACTTATACATACATAAATACATACATACTGTACATATGTGCGGGCACCAAATTGCTCACCTTAAACCATCAAAATCCAATCAGAAAATTCAGGAAATTTCTGTTGTCTATCTAAATTAATTTGCCTATCTAGTAGACAAGTCAAGTTTTGTAGCAGTATAACCAGAATAAAGTACTAGATTTTACATGGTCTAATGTTATCTAGCATCCAATACAATTCATTATCACAACCTAGAGCACCTTGAAGTTGATACTTTCAGTATTGCACACTTTGTGTGGGTGGATGTAAGTTCAATTAACTAAAATAACATTATACTACATCGTCTGTGGTTATAGTCTTTGAAGACTGTTGCCATAGTGAAGCCAATGACACACCTATTGTGCAGCCCTTATGTTATTTGTTTTAAACATAGAAAACAGAATAACATTCCATGACAATGAAACAATGTTACCACAGGCAATTGTAATTGAAGCAGGACATTGATGAAACTTGCACTGGGCAGTAGCCAGATTAACACAAATATTATAATTGCAGGCATATTTTGCTACAAGTGTTTGCAAACTTAGGGCTCTATGTACTAAGCTCCAATGCTCCATTTTTGATGTTACATATAATGCTGTTTTGCTCAGAAATGAGGCACACCTGACATCCGCTATTTCAGAGAGAGTGGCCCTCCAAGGGCATATAAAAAGGAAAGAGTTCTTTCTTCCTAATTCTCCTTAATACATAGACCCCTTAGGACTTGTTTTATTATTTGTCATAAATCAATATATGAACAGAAACCTTGCCTCCTTTGAAACTTTACTGCTGGTGGTGGAGGTTCAGCTTCTTGGGTAATTTTGCCAGGGATTATTTGTGAGAACTATTGGAGGACTAATATTCCATTGCTTGTTTTTAATTTAAGCCAGGTCTGTCAACTATGTTTCTGTATTTTTCCCTTTACATTAAGGTATTTGTGAAGTACAAGGAGACCCCCATTACTACACCTTTGATAAGCAAGTTCATCACTTTATGGGCACCTGCACCTACACTTTATCTAAACTCTGTGAAGATGACGGAAATCTGACAGATTTCAATGTAGAAGCAGCCAATGAGCACAGGGGAAGCAACACCAAGGTGTCCTATGTAAAGTATGTCAACGTGGATGTGTACGGACACAGAATCACACTGGAGAAGAACAAAGTTGTCAAGGTCAGTCCTTAGGAAGAATTTTTGTCATGGCACAGTATATTAGGTATATTAGGTGGAAGAAGTAAAATGTGTAGTAAAAAAATATTTTTTGTTAGAGTGTGTGTTTCTCTTTTAGGAGAATTGTGCCTGGGTATGAGTCTCTAATATATATATATATATATATATATATATATATATATATATATATATATATATATATATATATAAAATGTGTGTGTATATATATATGTATATATAAATATATACAAATATAAGTATAAACATACATATACATATGTATATATATATATATATATTTATACACACACACACACTGGTCAAAACCACCTGCAATACACCTAAACGACCTAAATGCCACCACACCTGCAACACCAATTATAATACACAACTGTGCATATCCCCTTACTGCCTCCAAAAAAGCTCTGACCCAATGAGGCATGGCCTCTGCAAGTCCTCTGGAGGTGTCCTATGTTATCTGACACCAAGATGTTAGCAGCAGATCCTTTCAGTTCTGTAAGATGTGAGGTGGGGCCTTCATGGCTTAGACTTGTTTCTCCAGCACATCCCACAGATGCTCGATCGATTTGAGATCTGAGGAATTTGGAGGCCATGTCAGCACCTTTGAATGCTTTGTCATGTTCCTCAAATGATTTCCGGACTATTTTTGCAGTATGGCATGGTGCATTATCCTGCTGAAATAAGCCACTGCCATCAGGGAAAAACCATGAAGGGGTGCACTTGGTCTGCAACAATGTTTAGGTAGGTGGTAGTTGTCAAAATAACATCCACATGAATGCCAGGATTCAAGGTTTCCCAGCAGAACATTGCCGAATGCATAATACTGCCTTCGTTGGCTTGCCATAGTGCATTCTGGTGCAATCTCTTCCCCAAGTAAATGACTTACACACACCCGGTCATCCACATGATGATAAAGAAATCGTGATTCATCAGACCAGGGAACCTTCTTTCTTTGCTCCATTATCCAGTTCTGTCACTCACGTGCCCATTGAAGGAGCTTTTGGCGGTGGACAAGGTTCAGCATGGGCGCTATTAAAGGTAAATAAGTGATTGTCTGACTCGATCACTGTGGTCTCAAAGCACAAAAGCTATAAATTAAGATGCAAGGTGATCACACATTCAAAACAAAAAGATTTTACAAGACTGACCAGGAGAAATGAACAGAACAAAATATCACCAAGACTAGCATGCATGGCTAATCTAGCACAGGAGTTTCTCTGAGATTCTCTGCCATCTAAAGGGTCAGAGTAGTACAATATATTCACAGGGATAAATTACATTATTGCCAACATAAGGTTTCAGGTACACAAGTCATACAAGAACAATGGTCATTGCTACAATGTTGAATATAGGAAAATAAATTGTGAATTTAGCACAGACATGGACATTGAGAATTGTTTGCTAGCCAGAGCAATGTTGAATTTAGAATAGTGAGAGGCAATAAACATTCTAAGTTACTGCTGAATCTGGACAAAAACTCTGTAAATGAATATTGGTACAGCTAAATTATATCTAATATATAAAGTTAGTACTACATTGGTATTGATTGCTATTGAGTAAAACCCCCTTTAATAGAAGAGCAACTCTCATCCATCACTTTGATGAATGAAAGTCCCACCATTCATCACAATGGCAACGCATATCCTATTGCACATTGAGGGCCTGATTCATTAAGGAATGTAAGGCAAAAAAATGAGTACGTGTTCTCCTGGACAAAACTTTGTTACAATGCAAGGGGTGCAAATGAGTTTATTATTTTGCACACAAGATAAATACTGGCTGTTTTTTCATTTAGCACACAAATACATGATAGCTTTATTTGTACACTGAAATGTAAAGTTGATCTAGGACGTGCCTTACCCCAACTATAAATCTGCCATCACATTTTAAATGTACCTCCCCCTCCAATGCAACATGATTTTGCCAAGGGACAAAGTTACAATTTTTTTATTTTATTTACCTTCTTTGATGAATCAGGCCCTGAGTCTCTATGAGAAGATGATGGAACAGTGATATTAATACAATATTAATACAACAAGCGATGGGGTTACATCTCGCCGCTATGATGCAACTACACGTGGGCACTGTTGCGGTGACATGCAATCGCTAGTGTCGTTGAATTGCAATCGCATCATACAAAGGGAAAAAAACTTATAAGTAATTCAGATTACTTGATTTGAATGATATTTTAATTTATGTTTAACAGCAAACCACAAGACCTGCTGTTTTGGAGATGCTGTGACCCACTCATCTAGCAATCACAATTTGGCCCTTGTCAAAGTTGCTCAGATCCTTACACTTGCCCATTCACTTCACCTGTCAGTCATTTTAAGGTTGTGGCTGATCTGTGTATAGATTAACAATGACCATGTTTACACATGTTTAACTTTGAAGTGGGAAGGCTGAACTAACCTGTAAACAATCACAATACATTCACAGGTTTACCAAAACACGTAGCCGATCAGATTATTATCACATTCATAGGGCTAGACCAATCTGAAGGTAATCAGATGATTACATTATTTATAGGGCTAGACCAGCCTTTAACCAATGAAAGCATCAAAATGTTCAGAAAACTAAACCAACATGTAGCCAGTCAGCATCATTACATTTTCAGTTGCTTGCTTAGCTTTTGAATAATGTAATACTGAAAATAGATAATTAAGTAAATGTTACCAGGTCTTTCTAAATCTAAACAATAGCGTTTTATAGAGGACATTAAATTTGTCATCCATAACTCATAAAAGTTTACTATTTCCTATAAGGGATAACATTTGTAAATCTTTTTAATATGTTATTTTATTTGGGGAAGTTCAATCACTGAAACCACGCCTGTCATTCAGATTCCACTCACATTAAATGCAAGCTGCAGTTAATACAGTAATGGGGTGCCCTCTATTGGAAGATTGGCAAGATCCAGACAATAAAAAGCAGCTGTCAATAGAAAGCTCCTCTCATGTAACATTAAAAACACATGTAGATTACCAGGGATTTTGGTTAGAGTCCTACAGACTATTTATAATACTAGAGCAAATATCATATTGGTCAGCTTCCACATTATTTTGCAAGATACAAGTGTATATCATATGTCTTGAGAGAGCATTGCATCACTAAAATATACTATTTGCATTGAACTGGTTAAAAATGTGCTTTAAAGTGGTTTCTTACAACTGCACACTTTGTATTACACTTGGGAATATATCATAAGTTGCATGTTCCAAGGGCCGTAGACCAGTATCAAACTTTTCCTTAAACTGACACCCATTTTTTCCTTAAACAGACACCCATTGAAATGGATGAGGCAGTAGGAGGAGGCTATTCCTTTGCGTTAGCCTTTTATAGCAAACTACAGTATTATCATCTAATTAAATACCCAAATAACTACAGTGGGCTACTGTACAAACAAATATGCATAAATAGTTGTGTATGACAATTTAGTCAAATTCAGATTTTTGTTTAGTTGGAAAGATACTGACTCACTCATCTCTAGGCATAATAAAAACAATAACATTATACTGAACATGGCCAACACTTTTCCTCATAGTTTTTCTAACTTGTTACATTCAGTAATTCTATAGATATTTATATATTGTATCTGATATTTATAATTTACAGGTCGATGGACAGTTAGTGACTCTGCCATATAATCTAATCCCTGATGTTGACATTTTCATAAGCGGATCCAATGTCTTGGTGACAACAGGATTTGGCCTCAAAGTGAAGTTTGATGGAAACCATAAAGTGCAGGTGACACTTCCAGGCAATTACTCTGGTAAAGTTTGTGGCCTTTGTGGAAATTTCAATGGAAATGCTGCTGATGATTTCTTAAATCCAGATGGTAAATTAGAACCCAATTCAAACAGTCTGGGTAACAGCTGGCAAGTTGACAATGACACAAGGTGAGACATTTTTATGTCAATTCCATTTTTATTATGTTTATAAATCAATAAATTGCTTTATTATGCATTGTGAATGAAGTCTTGTATATGTCAAAGGCCCTCAGGGTAAAGCATAACCAGTCATCAATTTATATTAAAGATGCACTCCGGGAGTTGATCATCCTCCAGTTTGCACAGATGATGAGAAAGACACCATTGTCAGCAACAGCTTCTGTGGAATGATCACTGACAAGAACGGTCCTTTTAAAGATTGCCACAATGTCATTGATCCACTGGTATACTTCAATAACTGTGTGTATGACCTCTGTGAGCTGAACCTGGACACAGAAATTCTGTGTGATAGTCTCTTAGCATATGCTGAGTCCTGTCAGTCTAATGGAGTTACAATTGATCCATGGAGAAATACCAGTTTCTGTGGTAAGTAGGCCAAATCTCTTCTCAATATTTAAAAATATGCTTGTTGTAAACCATTACATATAAATTCTATAAATGATTTTGTACTTATCATTAGTCTGTACATTGTTCAAAATTTAGAAGAGTAGATTAAGAAAAATGTTTATAGTATTTGTGTACAGTTAAAAAGAAGGTATTATAATAAGTTTGCCATCATAAATTTTAAGAAAATTACGTTTTCCAGTGATTAGAACCAAGAACACCACTCACCTACACACAGTGGAGGCAGTTGTTAAATGCTTGGAAACAATATTCATGAGAATGAACAAGGAACCAGAGACATCAGTGACCAGTGCTCTTGTGGAACTGATTATTTTTAGTATTATTAATCCAGAAAATGGCTGCCTCCACCATATATGGTAAAGATGCACGTTAAACACTTAGGACAACCAAGTCACATCAAGTGTGCAGAAAGTTGCTTGGTGTTTTCAATTAGGGTCATCTACACAAGTGCCCAGGCAACAAACATGTCATTTTGTGATGGCATAATTGTGCCCGTTTATTTGGCAGGTGCATGAATCCACATGTTAAGATCACAGAATTTGTGGAGAGAACTGGGCAATAAAGGACTCCCCTAGCTAAAGTCTTGCTCCTACATGCAAAAACAAGATTTACTTTTGAGAGCTAAAATAATTAAATGAGGTTCAAGGAGCGGAGAGTATGAATTAACAAGGTGTTTGCAGGTGAACAGGGTGGCCTCTGAACCTCTTTCTAGTTCCAAGAGGACTATTTATAATATAAAAATATTCAGTGACACAAATAGTAAAGCCATAATTTTTAGGATGTAGTTATAATATAAATTAAGTAGTGAGATTTCATTTTGATAAGATATTGAAGGGACATATACTGCCAAGCAATATTTGTATTTCTCTATAAATGATAACATTCTCTTTAGTGTGCCAATTATAGAGTCCAAACACTCATAGTTTTTTAGTCAAACAAATATTTTCTAGATGAAAGGATGAGCCATAGAAAAGTTTATATCATCAGGTTTAGACCAGCTTTCACTATCAATGAAATGTGCCATTATAAGTAACTGCGAAATGTATGCTATATTATATGCTCACATATAAAAATAGTGCAAAATAAAAAAAAATATAGGCATTGCTACTCCTTATAGGCATACAAACTATCATATAAAGGTACACAACATGGGAGGCATACTTAGCATAGGTAATATTGAAACATGTTAACCTACATTCTCCAAAATTCTTTAAAAAAAACATCAAAAGCACACTATGGGCTAGATTTACTAAACTGCTGGTTTGAAGAAGTGGAGATGTTGCCTATAGCAACCAATCAGGTTCTAGCTTTCATTTTGTAGAATGCACTAAATAAATGATAGCTAGAATATGATTGGTTGCTATATGCAACATCTCCACTTTTTCAAACCCGCCGTTTAGTAAATATACCCCCAGGTTTCTTGATTACAGATGTAGCAATCTTTATTGAAGCATGTTGCTTCCACCAAATACATCTAGATATCATAGCTATCTGTTTAATTAAATATTTAAATGTATAAAACAATAAATATATTATGTATTTTTTTGCAGAACCGAAGTGTCCTCCGAATAGTCACTATGAGCATTGTGGAACAGCCTGTCCGGCTACTTGTGTCAATCCAGGATTTCCAAACACCTGCAATCTCAACTGTACAGAATCCTGTATCTGTGACCAAGGATACATCCTCTATGACACGAAGTGTGTTCCAGATGACAAGTGTGGTTGTTGGGATGATGATAAACATTATCCTGTAGGCTCTGAGTTCTGGACAGATGATACTTGCTCTAAAAAATGTAGATGCCCCTCACCAGGAAGCGGTTTAGTCTGTAGCAGTGAATCATGTCCCAGTAACCAGTACTGTGGAATATCAAATGGAGTTCCTGGCTGTCAATACTTCACATATGGTATTTGTAGAGTACATAATGATCCTCATTATGACACTTTTGACAGAGTAAACCATGATTTCATGGGTCTATGTACATACACCCTTGCCAAGCTCTGCAACAGTTCTTCTTCTCCATATTATTTCAACATTGAAGCAAAGAATGAACATCGTGGAGATCCCAGAGTGTCTTACGTGAAGTACGTTCTTGTTGAAGTTTATGGCCATAAAATCCAAATTATGAAAAATGAGAAGGATCGTGTTTTGGTGAGTAGAAGCATGTTTTGCTTTTCTACAAGATACCTTAAAAAACATTAATATTGATTTTAAATTTCATTTCTTGCTATTTATCACAGGCCAATGAGAAATGGACCACACTCCCAGTAACCTTAGCTGAAGGAGCAGTGACGGTGAGCTGGACTGGAAAATATGTTAGACTGGAGACGGATTTCAAACTGACTGTGTCTTATGATGTAGATACCTCTGTAGAGGTGAAACTTCCCAGTAATTTCTCCAAACTGACCTGTGGAATGTGTGGTAACTTTAATGGCCGCAAACCAGATGATTACATGATGCCAAATGGAGAGCAAGCAAAGACCTCTGAAGAACTGGGACAGAGCTGGATGGTGGAAGATGATGATCCATATTGTAGTCCAGGGGATACTCCATCACCTCCTCTATCTTGCCCACCAGAGATAGAGGATCTTTATAAAAGCAATGCATTCTGTGGTCTGCTGATAAGTAAGGATGGTCCTTTCCATACATGCAACTCTGTCATTAGTCCTGGAGGATTCTTTGACAGCTGTATCTTTGACATGTGCGCACTTAATGGAGATCCAGGAGCTTTGTGCAGCTTGTTATCAGCTTATGCCGATGCATGTCAGAAAGAAGGTATATCTATCAGCTGGAGAAACAACACCTTTTGCAGTGAGTATCTCTATTGGAGTTTTTTTTCTATTAGTAACATATAGGTTTCTAATATAAAATATTTTGGATCATTTGTTTTATGTTGTTGCGTTACTTTTGAATTATATCACATTTTTATTTACAACCTGAGTATCTTGTTTTACTATCACAAGTATCAACTTACCCAAATATGAAATGTTTTACTAATTGTAGGTAAGTGGGATACAGTCTGTGTGTATGATTAATCAAATTCTCTGCTCTTAGCTCCTAACTGCCCGATCAACAGTCACTTTAACACATGTGCGTCTGCCTGTCCTGCGACATGTGTAGAGCCACAATCCCCAGAGAACTGCAGTATACCCTGTTCAGAAGGCTGCGACTGTGATGAAGGTTATGTCATCAGTGGAGGATCTTGTGTTGCCAAGTCACACTGTGGTTGTTTGTCCAATGACATTTATTATAAAGTAAGTGGGAAAGAAATAATTTTCTTATTAACAATCTAAAACCGGAACCAGTATTTATTTTAATGAATGTTGTCTATTTACAGGAAGGAGAGGAATTCATGCAAGATAACTGTGAGAGTAAATGTATATGTCTGGATAACTCGGTGTCCTGTACTCCAGTGTCTTGTGCAGCGGATGAAATATGCAAAGTTCAAGACGGGTTACTTGGCTGCTATCCACCAAGCACAGCAATCTGCCACATTTATGGAGACCCCCATTACACAACATTTGATGGCACAGTCCATCACTTCCAGGGTGCTTGTACCTACACTGTGACTGAGACATGTGCTAACACATCACACAGCTTTAGTGTCATCACACGTAATGAACACAGAGGTAACCCCAGCTGGACCGCCATTAATTCTGTCAACGTCACTGTGGATGGAATAGAGATCTTCATTGAAAAGAACAACATTGTACATGTACGTTATGGGTAAAAACAAATAGTGGGGAAAATCTTTTTTCTATCTGTGCAGTGTCATTTATAGCATATTTGATTGTTATGTTCATGTACATTAATAGGAGATATCATTTCATGACCTGTTTTTGAGACTAGGAAATGTATATATAGTATCTGTTGATTGATAAAGCAAGTATTTAGTAGATTTTTTAAGACCATTGAATGCTATTTTAACAATATTCAAATTCATGTTTATATACACACACATAATAGCAGTTATAATCCAGCATATTATTATGCCCTTGACATGTAAGTTGGAATCATTGTAAGAGTGTATTTTTTATGCAGATTGCCTCTTTCATATTTTCTGTTGTGTTATTTTGTATGAAGCACTAATATAATGTTCTTATTTTTTATTTTTTAGGTTAACAATGGTCTTGTTACTCTTCCTGTTAATGTGTCTGGAATAATTATTACTCATAGTGGCCAGTATGTTATCATTAGTACAAGCTTTGGCCTTGAGATTCAATTTAATGGTGATCATGAGCTGTTTGTTAGAGTGAAGGAGACTTACAAAGATGCATTATGTGGTTTGTGTGGCACCTACAATGATAACCGCCATGATGACTTCATGACACCTGATGGCAGTATTGTAAATAATGTGAATGACTTTGGAAACAGTTGGAGAGTCCCAGATGATGGATGGCAGTGAGTATTAGGATAATTATGTTAAGAAATTAATATCTCAATATGTCTGCCTAATATTAAGAGAAATTCACTTTTATTTGTAGCTACTTCATCTTCTTTTTAACTTGAAATACCAGTAACCAAAACTAAATATTCAATGTGCTATAATTTGTCAACTGAAGGAATGTCTTCATTGAGTGTACTTAAGCTGTATGTTCTGTGCACATACCAGGACATATAGTCGATATGTTCTGTGATTACCATCACAGAAACACATTTGTAAGGAATGGATGTGCTTAAGATTAAGTCGATATACTACCTACTTTAGGAACAAAAGCAGTATGTTTAATTTCTCTATTGAAAGGGTGCACACATATGTCCAACTGGTATAGCAAAAACTAAATTATTCCAGCATGTGCCACTTGCTTTATTATCATTTCTTTTTTGCTAATAATTATTTCTATTTGTTCTTTAGGTGTAATTCTACTCCACCTCCTCCACCAATTTGCTCTCCTTCTATACAACAAGAGGCTGAACAGAAATGCTGGATTATTAAACAACAAGAAGGACCGTTTAGACCTTGCCATGCTTTTATCCGTCCTCACCAGTATTTTGAGAGTTGTGTGTTTGACCAATGTGTCACAGGTGGAAATGATGATCTGATCTGCAATGTCCTGGAGTCCTATGCTGCAGCTTGTGAAGCTTTAGGTGTTTCTTTGGGAGACTGGATAAATAATACCATTTGTGGTAAGAAATAGGTGTTTTCAGATGTTTTTTTTTTGGGGGGAGGGGGGTGAGGTTAGTATTGTCAGTATTAGATTTGATAAATGCTTTTCACATTCTTTAGATCCAAATAGACCATCAACAACTCCAGCTAAGACATCTACTTCTTCATCTTTTACAACTCCTCCTACACTTCCACCAATAACTTCTACCAGAGTTCCTACAGCTCCAGTTGTTACAGGTAAGTGAGCTGTGGTTGTTAGATATGGAGTAATTATTACTGTATTCATGATAAGTAGAAAATATGTGTGACCTTCATAATTTGATATTGTATTTCATAAAACAAAGCATGAGTAGGCTTAAATTAAAATTCCCACTGATTTGATTTTGGGATACAGCATGTACAAAGCTTTTCTTAGAATATAACTAGAGATGTTCAGGCTTGGTTTTCTGAAAACCGGGCCTACCCGAACTTAGGTGATCTGAGTAGGCTCGCGAGCTGGATTAGTAACTCCGTGCGTCCTCGGATCTGAATCGAGGCTACACGTCATAGTTGCATTGTCGGATCTTGCAGGTTTTTGGATTTCATAAGTACCTGACTCCCCAGGAGATCCAGCGCCATTGCTCACTAAGAAACATGGGTAGCAGTGTTCTTGTCACTCTCCATTCTCCAGTGCCATTGCACAGTGCCATTGCTCACACAGAAACAGGAGGGGTAGCAGTGTTCTTGTCACTTGACAAAAATTGACTGGAAATGATTGGAAATGAATGTTATTGCGGTTAATTATAATGTAGGGATAAAAAAGAGCCAAATTATGTTATTTTAGCAGAAAAAAAATCTGGATCTTAGTAAAAAAAAAAATCGGGGTCCAAAGCCAAAACCAAAACACGCGAGGGCAGTTTTGCCAAAACCAAAACACGAAGTTAATCCAGATCGAAAACCAAAACACGGGATTCGGTGAACATCTCTAAATATAACTGGCAGTTTAAGTGCTCTAAGAAAACAAGTTGTTTTCACAAGGAGAAAATGCTTAAAGGGTCAGACTGGGATGGTTCTCATAAATTGTGTAAAACCCACATGTGTCAGCACAAACATAGTATTTTGCTATCAAAAGTAAATTTAGATGTATGTACTTCCATTTATCCAGTACTTATACTAACTTAATATTGCGTAGTACTAGTCATTTTAGGCTCAGATTGCCTTCCTCTTTGTGCCTGGAAGCCTGCTAGAATGTATCTAATGAATGATTAGACATATAGATGTAGCACATTTATTTGAGACAATCGGATTGTTTATTTTAGCTCTACCAAGCTTTGTGTTGTGGCATTTGTTTCAGATAAAAATCTCAATATTTAGGACGGTGAGTATATTTGTAAAATAAACCGTGAAGTTTATGTTGGAAATGTAATTGGAAAAAAAGTTACTTGGGTATGCAAAACAAAAAGTTATTATACTTTTAAAGGTTTATGCATTACTGTTGCACTGGATGCATAAAAATGTAGGAAAATGGTTATTGGGGAATAAAACATACAGTTCTAACATGATAATGTAATCCGTAGCCCTTAGCAGTAATATGCTCAAAGTTTCCATTTGTTTGTTTCATGTTTATGTTTTCAATATAAATGCAGTATTCACCCACGTGATAGTAGATGCATTACATACATTATATTAAACATGTGCTGAAGTAGCAAAAACACACCAGCGATTTAAAACATAAAAGCTGAGAATATAATTTGTACAAAATATGTGCAGGCAGCCTGCGTTGTAGCTATTGATTTTTATTGTTATATAAAAATAGATCTCAATTCTGTTGCACTTTATTGACTCTGTCTTTGGAATTTGTATCGCTTAACGTTTTTCAGTTAAGTTTAGTTTTGAGCTCCTACTAACTGTTCACTTTAAGAAATGTCATAATTTCTTTATTCACGATTTTAGGCACTACAACTTCAACTATATCAGGGGGCACAGCAGGTCCTCCATCAGAACCTACAACTTCTTCTGCAACCACTACTAGAAGTATAGGAACAACAACTACCGGTACTACTACATCAGGGGGCACAACAGTTTCTCCACCAGAACCTACTTCATCTTTGGCAACCACTACTACTTTTGGATCCACAACTATCACCAATACCGGTTCCACATCATCTAAAACCACTTCACGTTCAACTTTAGGTAAGTAAAAGGTCTTCTTTATTTTGTTGTTTAATATATCAATCTATTCTGACATGATATTTGTTGGCAATTTTCTTCAGCATCATATAAAATTTGCTTGGTAATGTTAAAAGACATACGTAAAATAGATCATAAATATGCATCAGTAAAATCAACAAGTTAGTCATAGCTTGTTTATACTTAATTATTTAAAGCAGCAATCCCACATAGAAGATGTTGTTCCTTTCTCTAAATAGCAAGTTAAAAACCCTTTAACCATGCTTATGATAGTCATGCATCTTAGCTATCCTCCTACAAATTATTATCTCTTTTTTAAAGCTCTCTTATTGTCAAACAAAAATGATTGCCAGACACAGACACAGGCAGTCTGCTGCACAGACACAGGGTCAGAGCTCTGTAATTTTATGGCAGGCGAGGGAGAAGGTCGATGTTACCATGCAGACAGAGCTCAGAGGTTTGTTCCAAAGTCTCTCTGCTCGGTATGTCATGTGCTCATAGCTCATTAATAGCCTGAAGGAATACAAACAAAGGAAAATGGTAAATCCAACAGTCTTCTCATAAAGTATCACAGTGGTTTATGTTAAAAAAAAACACGCCTGTTTTCTACATGGAATTGCTGCATTAAATGAGAAAGCCTTAGATGAAGGTGAAAAATATTGGTGGTATTAACTACAAGATACCTTATATTACATAATGCTTTATTTTCCCATCACCATATTTCTGATAAATTGGTGTTTTTGTGTACATTCCACTGATATACAAACAATTACAACCATGGCAAGATTGATGAATGAGTTGGTTTGTTTGAAATATTAAATTACTTTTCAATCCTTAAAAATAGTACACAGATCAGTAATATATAACAAAACTATATAAGCAAATATGTTCAAAACTCTAATGTTTCTTTGGAGATCATAAATGGGCTCAAGTGTCTCTTAACAAAACATACAACCCGTAAGCATTTATAGAAGAATTCTATATATTATTTGGCATGCTTTACACATTAGAATCAAACTATTTCTCAATACATTTTTGAGTTACGATACTCCAATTCCTAAAATAGGAGACAATGCAGCTAAAATAATGTTTTACTAAAAGAGGGTTCAATTTCTGTTAAGCAATTTATATTCCATGTACCTTGCAAAGAGCACCAGATAGACAAAGCATATCTAAAGAAATGTTGGATTGCTTTATTTGGGAAGGTAGGAGAAAAACCTCTTGGTGCATTGTTGTGGATCCACTTCACATCTGAAGGCACCATTGACCATACTGCGTTGGACGGGGATGTTATTGTGCTTCAGCTGTGACGTGTATAGCCTACTGCACAAAACACGGACTGTCCTTTATTCCAGCAGAATAAATCTTAATATGTAAAGACAGGGTTACTTAAAACTGGCAGAGACAACTTTGGTTTTTGTTAGTTGTGCTAAGACACAGAAATATTGTATGGGTGATGGGCACTACACTGTGATGTGTGGCATTAGCTATTCAACTCTTGACACTTCACAGCTATATGAATTGTCAGCACTACCTGATATGGTCATTTCCACCTGGGTTCGAGGAGGAATTCTTCTGATGCACCTTCAAATATACCCAAACACCTGATTGCATATTTGCATTATATTTTTGACAAACATACAAAAAGTATAGTCTGATAACAAAGTGCAGAAAAATAAAAAAAAGTATCCTTAAGTAAATTACTATGTAAACTTGTATGTAAGCAGAAATCTGAGACAGACTAATAGCTGGGTTATAAGTAATATAAAACTTGGGGATCACACAAGAAGTAACAACTCTCAGGTTCTGAGTTCTGCTGTATTTCTTTAATTCTAATGTTATCTCTTCTACAGCAATTGTCAGGATTCATCAGACCCTCTTGTAGCATTATTATCTGCTTTTTAATGGCTTCCATACTTTGAAGTTTCCAATGTCCTTCTCTAAGTCCACCACGTTTCCCCAACATTACCACCTGACTTTGACTCTTTGTGGGCTAATTGCACAAGTTGGTTTATACTCTGGCAGAGGCAATCAATACCTATCTTGCTTGCAAAATTTTCTCTGTTGTCCGAACAGCATGAGGAGGAGAAGAGCCACCACCTTGAGCACTAGCCACTCCTTCCTTTCTTTTTAAGAAGTCAGTTATATTGGCCTTAACACTGTTTTTTTATTATTTATCCCTAACAGGAAAGATAAGCAGGTGTCAGCTAATGCTATGAGGATGGATGAACTCTTTAAATCTTTGTTAAGTAATTTGGGCAGAGCTCTAGCTAGAGCTAAGCAAAAATATGTGACTCACCACCTGGGCCACAACACGAATAATAATAATAATTATAATACAAATTTTGAATTATACCCCCAGCATTCCCACTTCAGAACTTCACATGATCTAGTAGTAGAGGTGTTAATATCTAAAGGGAGTGAAGAGACCTATTGTCAGTAAAAAGTCTATGTTATTTTTATCTGGGTCTTTGTCAAATACAGGAAACATGAATCTAGTGGAAGCAAAAGATATATATATTTTTTTTTAATCTTACTGCTCCATTAGAAGTATTTCTGCATATTGAAAGTATGATACAAACCAACCATTCACTATCCCAAAAGAGTTCAGCTTTCTTGATAGATCGTAATATAATTAACACCTAGTGCCACAGTTTAGCAAATTTTACAAAATATGACTACATATAGAGTGGGATATTATTTGGGGAAAATTAGTTCTCTATCTCTATATATGATATATATGAAAATGTGAGATCATTTTGGTTATCAATCATTCCATTTATTATTTGCAATTTAACCAAAACAACTCTAACACTTTCAATGTTTCCTCCATATTGTTATACTGTATGATATTAAAGATTGTCAGATGATTATTGTTTTTATGATCAAATTAAGACATATCCACAGACTGCTACATAAATGTCATATTTTTCCATAGGTACATCAACTTTAATTACAACCACACCTTTCTTGCCACCAGATTCCGGTATGTTGTACCATTTCCTATTCAATTTCAGTGTGGTCTTGTTGATTTGCCATAATATCCAGCTGTGAGCTCTAAAAAATACAATAATTATTACATTTATATAAACCAATTTATGGTTCATTACGGGAGACAATAATTTTATTAATATATACTGTATATATACACTGTTCTGCTCCATCTGTAAATTGTATTATTATTTGCTTCACTCTCTACAATTAATCTGTGTATCAACATAAACCATTTGAAACTAAACTACTAAGAACATAATATAACTATTTCACTTTAGACAGGTCCATCAATTATATGTCTATATATTTCCCTTTACATTCAGGTATATGTGAAGTACAAGGAGACCCCCATTATTACACCTTTGATAAGCAAGTCCATCACTTTATGGGCACCTGCACATACACTCTATCTAAACTCTGTGAAGTTGATGGACACCTGACATACTTCAATGTGGAAGCAGCCAATGAGCACAGGGGAAGCAACACCAGGGTGTCCTATGTAAAGTATGTCGATGTGGATGTACACGGATACAGGATCACACTGGAGAAGAACAAAGTAGTTAAGGTCAGTCCTTAGCAGGAGTTTATGGTATGATATATGATAATGAATATATTTTTTGTTTTTGTACAGTCATGGCCAAAAATTTTTAAAATGGTACAAGTATTGGTTTTCACAAAGTTTGCTGCTTCAGTGTTTTTAGACCTTTTTATCAGGTGTTGCTATGGTATACTGAAGTAAAATTACAAGCATTTTATAAGTGTCAATCGCTTTTATTGACAATTACCTTAAATTTATGCAAAGAGTCAATATTTGTAGTTTTGACCCTTCTTTTTAAAGACTTCTGTGATTTGCCCTGGCATGGTGTCAATCAACTTCTGGGCCACATACTGACTGATGGTCGCCTATTCTTGCCTAATCGATGCTTGGAGTTTGTTAGAATTTGTGGGTTTTTGTTTGTCCAACCCTCTCTTGAGAATTGACCACAAGTTCTCCATGGGATTAAGGTGTGAGGATTTTCCTGGCCATGGACCCATATTTTCTATGTTTTGATCCCCAAGCCACGTAAATATCAATTTTGTCTTATGGCAAGGTGCTTCATCATGCTGGAAAAGGCAGTGTTCATCACCAAACTGTTCTTGGATGGTTGGAAGAAGTTCTCTTGGAGGATGTTTTGGTACCATTCTTTATGCATGGCTGTGTTCTTAGGCAAAATTGTAATCTGAAAGAGGATTCATCAGATAAAATTACTTTACCCCAGTCCTCAGCAGTCCAATCCCTGTACCCTTTGCAGAATAGTAGTCTGTCCCTGATGTAATTCCTGGAGAGAAGTGGCTTCTTTGCTGGCCTTCTTGACACCAGGCCATCCTCCAAAAGTCTTTGCCTCACTGTTCACTCACACCTGCCTGCTGCCATTGCTGAGTAAGCTCTGCACTATTGGTGCCCCAATCCTGCAGCTGAATCAACTTTAGGAGATGGTCCTGGTGCTTGCTGGAGGTTTTTGGGCACCCTGGAGCTTTCTTCACAACTATTGAACCTCTCTCCTTAAAGTTCTTGATGATCCAATAAATGGTTGAGTTAGTTGCAATCTTACTAGCATTAATATGCTTGCCTGTGAAGCACTTTTCTGAAAGCAATGATTACTGCACGTGTTTCCTTGTAGGTACCCATGGCTAACAGAGGAAGAACAATGATTTCAAGCACTACCCTCCTTTTAAAGCTTCCAGTCTGTTATTTTAACTCATTCAGCATGACAAATTGATCTCCAGCCTTGTCGTCGTCAACACTCTCACCTGTGTTAGCGAGAGACTCACTGACCTGATGTCAGCTGGTCCTTTTGTGGCAGGGCTGAAATGCACTGAAAATGTTGTTTTTGGGATAGAGCTCATTTTCATGGCAAAGAGGGACTTTAAAATTAAGTGCAATTCATCTGATCACTCTTAATGACATTCTGGAGTATATGCAAATTGCCATCATAATAACTGAGGCAGCAGACTTTGTGAAAAATAATATTTGTGTCATTCTCAAAACTTTTGTATTTCATGCCTATGATTTACTTTTATGTTTGTATACAACAAGTTATTTTTGGTATGTATATATGTATATCTATAATAGCTCAGATTTATTGAATTAATTCTATTTTTCAATTAGATAGCATGTAAATAAGTTAGCAGCCCTCGCACAGTACAATTAAGAAGCATAATACTCAAAAGTGTTAACATTCAGTTAAGCTTTCCTAAACCATAACTTCAAGGGCATTTGTACATTTTTGTACCTTGGTTTTAACAGGTGGATGGACTGGTAGTGACTCTGCCATATCATCTAGTCCCTGATGTTGACATTTTCATAAGTGGAACCAATGTCCTGGTGACCACAGGATTTGGCCTCAAAGTGAAGTTTGATGGAAACCATAAAGTGCAGGTGACACTTCCAGGCAATTACTCCGGTAAAGTTTGTGGCCTTTGTGGAAATTTCAATGGAAATGCAGCTGATGATTTCTTAAATCCAGATGGTGAATTAGAACCGGATTCAAACAGTCTTGGTAACAGCTGGCAAATTGACAATGACACAAGGTGAAACATTTTTATCTTGATTTCATATCTATAATGTTCATATATGTATTATAAGCGTTGTTGTACAATGTCAAAGATATACATCAAAACATAACCAGTCATCAATTTATCTTAAAGATGCACTCCAGGAGTTGATCATCCTCCAGTTTGCACAGATGATGAGAAAGACACCATTGTCAGCAACAGCTTCTGTGGAATGATCACTGACAAGAACGGTCCATTTAAAGATTGCCACAATGTAATTGATCCACTAGTATACTTCAGTAACTGTGTGTATGACCTCTGTGAGCTGAACTTGGATACGGAAATACTGTGTGATAGTCTTCAAGCATATGCTGAGTCCTGTCAGTCTAATGGAGTTACAATCAATCCATGGAGGAATGACACTTTCTGCCGTAAGTGGGTCACATCAATCCTTACTGTTAAAGCTTTTCAGAATAAAGCATTATATGAAACATAAATAATGTAAATAAATAATTTGTTTAAATTTTAGCAAGTTTACAAGTTAAGATTATGGAATAAAGGTACAAATTAGAATTAAAGATGAATAGCTGTTGTTAAGAACTGACACATTAATTATTATTTACATCTAAACTCTAGTAAATTGCATTGTGAGTTGCATAATCGACTATGTAGACTAAGAGCAACTTTCAATGTCAAGGAATTTTACAAAGTAATATATTTTTGTAAGCGTTATAAAAGTGGTATAATATTCTATTACTTACAACTAGAAACATTGTAGTTTAGCATAACAGAAATTTACAGATGTAAAACATTGGAGTCATTCTTAAGTAAATACCACACTGCAGTTTCTTAAACTGTATTCCTGACAATTCTTAAAATAAACATTTATAATCTAGTCATAGGTATCAATTATTTGCATCAATCAGTAAAAGCAAAGTTAAAGAGATAAAGTGATTCATGTATGCAAGGCTAAAAAAAAATGTTTTCATTTTTTGCAGAATTGAAGTGTCCTCTGAACAGTCACTATGAGCATTGTGGAACAGCCTGTCCGGCTACTTGTGTCAATCCAGGATCTCCATCCACTTGCGATCTTAACTGTACTGAATCCTGTATCTGTGACCAAGGATACATCCTCTATGACAAAAAGTGTGTTCCAGATGACAAATGTGGATGTTGGGATGATGATAAACATTATTCTGTAGGCTCTGAGTTCTGGACAGATGATACTTGCTCTAAAAAATGTAGATGCCCCTCACCAGGAAGCGGTTTAGTCTGTAGCAGTGAATCATGTCCCAGTAACCAGTACTGTGGAATATCAAACGGAGTTCCTGGCTGTCAATACTTCACATATGGTATTTGTAGAGTTCATAATGATCCTCATTATGACACTTTTGACAGAGTAAACCATGATTTCATGGGTCTATGTACATACACCCTTGCCAAGCTCTGTAACAGTTCTTCTTCTCCATATTATTTCAACATTGAAGCAAAGAATGAACATCGTGGAGATCCCACAGTGTCTTACGTGAAGTACGTTCTTGTTGAAGTTTATGGCCATAAAATCCAAATTATGAAAAATGAGAAGGATCGTGTTTTGGTGAGTAGAAGCATGTTTTGCTTTTCTACAAGATACCTGAAAAAACATTTATATTGATTTTCATTTACATTTCTTGTTATTTATTACAGGTCAATGAGATATGGACCACACTCCCAGTAACCTTAGCTGAAGGAGCAGTGAAGGTGAGCTGGACTGGAAAATATGTCAGACTGGAGACTGATTTCAAACTGACTGTGTCTTATGACGTAGATACGTCTGTCGAGGTGAAACTTCCCAGTAACTTCTCCAAACTGACCTGTGGAATGTGTGGCAACTTTAATGGCCGCAAACCAGATGATTACATGAAGCCAAATGGAGAGCAAGCAAAGACCGCTGAAGAATTGGGACAGAGCTGGATGGTGGAAGATGATGATCCACTTTGTAATCCAACGGATCCTGAGCCATCACCCCCTCCATCTTGCTCACCAGAGATACAGGATCTTTATAAAAGCAATGCATTCTGTGGTCTGCTGACAAGTAAAGATGGTCCTTTCCACACATGCAACTCTGTCATTAGTCCTGGAGGATTCTTTGACAGCTGTATCTTTGACATGTGCGCACTTAATGGAGATCCAGGAGCTTTGTGCAGCTTGTTATCAGCTTATGCCGATGCATGTCAGAAAGAAGGTATATCTATCAGCTGGAGAAACAACACCTTTTGCAGTGAGTATCACTATTGGAGTTTTATTTCTATTAGTAACATATGGGTTTCTAATATAAGATATTTTGAATCGTTTGTTTTAAGTTGTTGTGTTACTTTTGAATTATATCAAATTTTTGTTTACAATCTGAACATCTTATTTTACTATCACAAGTATCAAATTACCCAAATATGAAATGTTTTACTAATTGTAGGTAAGTGGGATACAGTCTGTGTCTATGATTAATTAAATTCTCTGCTCTTAGCTCCTAACTGTCCGATCAACAGTCACTTTAACACATGTGCATCTGCCTGTCCTGCGACATGTGTAGAGCCACAATCCCCAGAGAACTGCAGCATACCCTGTTCAGAAGGCTGCGACTGTGATGAAGGTTATGTCATCAGTGGAGGATCTTGTGTCGCCAAGTCACACTGTGGTTGTTTGTCCAATGATATTTACTATAAAGTAAGTGGGAAAGAAATACATTTCTTATTAATCTAAAACCATAAACAGTATTTATTTTAATGAATGTTGTCTATTTACAGGAAGGAGAGGAATTCATGCAAGGTAACTGTGAGAGCAAATGTATATGTCTGGATAACTCGGTGTCCTGTACTCCAGTGTCTTGTGCAGCGGATGAAATATGCAAAGTTCAAGACGGGTTACTTGGCTGCTATCCACCAAGCACAGCAATCTGCCACATTTATGGAGACCCCCATTACACAACATTTGATGGCACAGTCCATCACTTCCAGGGTGCTTGTACCTACACTGTGACTGAGACATGTGCTAACACATCACACAGCTTTAGTGTCATCACACGTAATGAACACAGAGGTAACCCCAGCTGGACCGCCATTAATTCTGTCAACGTCACTGTGGATGGAATAGAGATCTTCATTGAAAAGAACAACATTGTACACGTACGTTATGGGCAAAAGCAAATAGTGGGAAAAATATTGCTTCTATCTGTGCAGTATCATTTATAGTATATATGATTGTTATGTTCATGTATATTAATATTAATCATTTCATGACCTGTCTTTGAGACTAGGAAAATTAAAATATAGTATATATTGGTAATAAACCAAGTATTTAGTAGATTTTTTACGACTGTTGAACCCTATAATAACAGTATTCAAGTTCATATTTATACACACACCTAATAGCAGTATTGTTGTTATCCAGAATATTATTATGCCAATGACATGTAAGTTGTAAATCATTGCAAGAGTGTACGTTTTATGCAGATTGCCTCTTTGATTGTTCTTCTGATTGTTATTGTGTATAAAGCACTAATTTTATGTTCTCATATTTTATTTTTTAGGTTAACAATGGTCTTGTTACTCTTCCTGTTAATGTGTCTGGAATAATTATTACTCATAGTGGCCAGTATGTTATCATTAGTACAAGCTTTGGCCTTGAGATTCAATTTAACGGTGATCATGAGCTGTTTGTTAGAGTGAAGGAGACTTACAAAGATGCATTATGTGGTTTGTGTGGCACCTACAATGATAACCGCCATGATGACTTCATGACACCTGATGGCAGTATTGTAAATAATGTGAATGACTTTGGAAACAGTTGGAGAGTTCCAGATGATGGATGGCCGTGAGTATTAGGATATTTATCTTAAGAAGTTAAGGCCTCAAAATTTCTGCCTAATATTAAGAAAAATTCACTTTTATTTGTAGCTACTTCATCCTCCTTTAGCTTGAAATACCAGTGTAACCCAAACCAATTAACCAATGTGCTATAATTTGTCAACTGAAGGAATGTCATTGCTGAGTGTACTTGTGCTGTATGTTGTGTGCGCATACCAGGACATAGGGTCGCTAACGCTTATAGTTGTTTCAATGCAGAGATGAACTAGGTGATCACACTTAGAACCAGTATTAAGAACTTAAAGTTACCAAGCAAATGTTTTTACTTGCACAAACAGACTGGAGTATAGTGTCTTCCTACAATACAATTATTGGACCAGATATAAGCTAAACTATTTAACAATTGCAAATATGACAATTCCTTTCAATCAAGCAACTTCAGGGATCTTTACATTTTTCTAAAGGCAAATACAATGGTAATTATTGTTTTGGACATGCAGATTAATCAGGCCATAATTCAGCGGCAACCACTCTCAATTTTCTGCAGACCTAGAACCTAAGTTTTTAGAATCCTTAGTATATGATAAGTAGTTAATATGTGCTTCAAGTACCATCACAGAAACACAATTTGTAAGAAATAGATGGGCTTCGGTTTATTTCGATATACTACCTACTTTATCAACAGAAACAAGATGTGGAAATTCTTTATGGAAAGAGTGCATACATATGCCCAACTGGTATAGTAACAACCAAACTATTTCAGCAGGTGCCACTTGCTTTATTAATATTTCATTTTTGTTAATCGTTCTTTGTATTTGTTCTTTAGGTGTAATTCTACTCCACCTCCTCCACCAATCTGCCCTCCTTCTGTACAACAAGAGGCTGAACAGAAATGCTGGATTATTAAACAACAAGAAGGACCATTTAGACCTTGTCATGCTTACATCCGTCCCCACCAGTATTTTGAGAGTTGTGTGTTTGACCAATGTGTCACTGGTGGAAATGATGATCTCATCTGCAATGTCCTGGAGTCCTATGCTGCAGCTTGTGAAGCTTTGGGTGTTTCTTTGGGAGACTGGATAAATAATACCATTTGTGGTAAGAAACAAGTGTTTTTGGATTTTATTTTAAGTGGGGTGGCAGGGGTTTAGTATTGTCAGTATTATATTGTCAGTATTATATTTGATAATTGCTCTTCACATTCTTCAGATCCAAATAGACCATCAACAACTCCAGCTAAGACATTTACTTCTCCATCTCTTACAACTCATACTACACTTCCACCAATAACTTCTACCAGAGTTCCTACAACACCAGTTATTACAGGTATGTGAGCTGTGGCAGTTAGATAAGGAGTAATCATTATTACTCTATTCGCGATAAATAGATTATGTGAGTGGACATCATAATTTGATATCGTAATGCATAAAACATAGCGTAAGTAAGCTTATACTAATATTCCCACTGATTTCATTTGGGGATACAACATGTACTATGCTTTTTAAGAATATAACTAGCAGTTAAACTTCTGGATGAAAATCACAATAACAATTAAAGGGTCAGATTGGAATGGTTCTCATAAATTGTATAAAACTTACACGTGTCAGTAGAAATACAGTTTTTTGCTATGAAAAGTAAATTTACATTTATGTACTTACTATTGTGTAATATCAGTCATTTTAAGCTCTGAAAGCCTTTCTTCTTATGCCTGGAAACCTACTAGAATATATCTAATGAATGATTAGATGTACAGATGTAGCAGATTTTATTGAGACAATCGAATTACTTATTATAGCTTCACCCACTCAATTTAGTGTGTTTGTGGTGTCCCTCAGTGGGTTTGGCCTGACATGTGCATGATGCAACAAGCATTGTGTTGTGGCATTTGTTACAAATAAAAATATATTTGCAAAATAAAACCTGAGGTCTATTTTTGAAATGTTGTCAGAAAAAAAGTTAATTGGGTATGCAAAAAAGGTTATTATATCTTCAAAGCTTTTTATATTACTGTTGTATTAGATGCATAAAAATGTAAGAAAATGGTTATTGAGGAGTAAAACATGACAATGTCATTCATAGCCCTTAGCAGTAATATGCTTGAAGTTTCCATTTTTTTGTTTCATGTTTATGTTTTCAATTTAAGAGGAGTATTCTCCCAGTTGACGGTGGGTGCATTACACACATATTATTAAACATGTGTTGAAGTAGCAAAAAGACACTCGCTACTTAAAGAATAAATGCTGAGAATATTAGCTTACATAATTTTTACAAAATATGCGCAAGGGTGTCCATCCATAGCAAGGCCGACTGCACAGTAGATATTGATTTCATTGTTATGCAAAACTAGACCTCACTTCTGTAGCACTCTATTGACCCTGTCTTTTCAATGTGTCTTGCTTAATGTTTTGAGTCAAGTTTAGTTTTGAGCTACTACTAAGTGTTCACTTTAATTGAGAACAGTCATAATTTCTTTATTCGCAATTTTAGGGTCAGCAGTTCCTCCATCAGACCCTACAACTTCATCTGCAATCACTACTAACAGTATAGGGACCACAATTACTACTACATCAGAGGGCTCAGGGTTTTCTCCATCAGAACCTGCAACTTTATCTGCAATCACTACTAGCAGTATAGGAACCACAATTACTACTACATCAGAGGGCTCAGGGTTTTCTCCATCAGAACCTGCAACTTTATCTGCAATCACTACTAGCAGTATAGGGACCACAATTACTACTACATCAGAGGGCTCAGGATTTCCTCCATCAGAACCTACAACTTTATCTGCAATTACTACTAGCAGTATAGGGACCACAACTACAACTACATCAGGGGGCACAACAGTTTCTCCACCAGAACCAACATCATCTTCGGCAACCACTACTACTTTTGGATCAACAAGTACCACCAATACCGGGTCCACATCATCTAAAATCACTTCACGGTCAACTTTAGGTAAGTAAAAGGACTTCTTTGTTTTGTTGCTTAATATATCACTCTATTTTGTCATGCTCTTTGTTTGCATTTTTTTCAGCAACATATAACATTTATTTTGCAATGTTAAATGCTATACATCAAATAGATCATAACTATGCACCAATAAATTCAACAGGTTAGTCATAGTTTGTTTTACTTAATTTTTTAAAGCAACAGTCCCACATAGATTTTTTTCCCTTCTTTTAATATCAAGTTACGAACCATTTTACCATGCTTCTGATAGTCATTTATCTAAGCTATCCTCCTATAAATTATTATCTTCATTTTAAAAGTTCTCTTTATCAGAAAACAAAAATGATTGCCAGACACAGACACAGACTCAGTCAATCTGCTACACAAACACAGGGTCAGAGCTCTCAACATGTCTTTTTATGGCAGACAGTGAAGGAGGTGAATGTTACAGTGCAGAAAAAGCTCAAAGGTTTGTTCCAAACTGTCTCTTGCTTGTGTCACATGACTGTGGTTGCCATGGTAGTCCAGACTCATAACTTATTAATAGTCTGAGGGACAAAAAAACAAGGTAAAATGGTAAAATCCATCCTTTTTCTCATAACGTGTCACAGTGATTGATGTTAAAAAAAAACACCTGTTTTTTACATAGACTACAAGATATATTATTTAGTGCTTCATTTTCAATCCATCACCATATTTCTGAGAGATTGGTATTTTTGTGTACATTGCACTGATATACAAATAAATCACAACCATAGCAAGACTGATGAATGAGTTTGAAATATGAATTTACTTTTCAACTCTTAAAAATAGTACACAGGGTAGTAATATATAACAAAACTATATAAACAAATAAGTTCAAGACTCCAACGTTTCTTTGGAGATCATAAATGTGCTCAGTTGTCTCTAAACAAAACATGCATCCTGTAAGTATCTTTATATAAATTCTATATATGATTTGGCATGCTTTACACATTAGAACCAAACTTTTTCTCAATACATTTTTGAGCCAACTATCCCAATCTCCACTCTGAGACACATTTACTCCTCTTGTTTCAGCTGTGCCCTCTTCCACTTAGAATGTAAGCTCTCTAATGCGCAGGGTTCTTCACACCCTTTGTTTTCATATCTGCATTTGTTTTGTCTGCCTTTTATGTCCCGGTTTGATGTATGTACTTTTTTTCCTATTGTACGACCCTGCAGAGCACTGTGACGCCTTACAAATCTACGATAATAATAATAATAATAACATGGACTGTCCTTTTTTACAGCAGAATAAATCCTAATAAGAAAATACAATGTTCCCTAAAACTGGCAGAGGGATATTTGTTTTTTTGTTAGCTATGCTAAGACACAGGATTCTTCTATGGGTGATGGGCACTACACTGTGATATGTGGCATTAGTTATTCAACACCTCATATGAATTTTCAGCACTACCTGATATGGTCCTTTCCACCTCGGTTCCAAGAAGGAAATCTTCTGGTGCACCTTTAAAAATATCCAAACACCTGACTGCATATTTGCATTATATTCTTGACTAACTAAACAAATTTTTTATAATCAGAGTACAAAGTACAGAAGGATCGAAAAAAGTGTCCTCAAGTAAATTCCTATGTAAACTTGCATATCAGCAGGAATCTGAGGAAAACTAACAGCTGGGTTATGAGTAATATAAAACTTAGGGATCACACAAGAATTAGCAACTCTCAGGTTCTGAGTTCTGCTGTATTTCCCCAATTATAATGTTATCTCTTCTACAGCAATTGCCGGTTTTCATCAGACCCTCTTGTAGCATAATTATCTGGTTTTTATTCACTTCCATAATTTGAGGTTTCCAATGTCCTTCTCCAGGTAAACCACGTTTCCCCAGCATTGCCACCTGACTTTGACACTTTATGGGCTAATTGCACAAGTTTGTTTAAACTCTGGCAGAGGCGATAAATATCTGTTTTTCTTGCTGATTGTTCTCTCCTGTCTCAAGAGCATGGGGAGGACAGAAGCCACCACCTTAGGCACTAGCCACTCCTTCCTTTCTTTTTAAGGAGTCAGTTATATTAGTCTTAACACTGTTTTTTTACTTGTAGCCCTGCGGGGAGATAAGCAGGTGCTGTCACTGATGCTTTGAGGATGGATGACCTCTTTAAGCCTTATTAAGTAATTTGGGCCAGAGGTCTAAGCTAGAGCTAAGCAAACATATGTCACTCACCTCATGGACCAAAATACGGAAATAATAATAATAATAATAGTAATAATAATAATTTTGTATTATACCCCAGCATTCCCAGTTCTGAATTTCATATGTTCTATTTGTAGAGAAGTTAAATATCTAAAGGGAGTGAATAGATCTATTGTCAGTAAAAAGTCTCTGTTATTTTTATCTGTGTCTTTGTCATCTGCAGGAAACCCCAGATGAATGTAGGGAAAGCTAACTACAATTTTTTATTTTAATCTCACTAATCCATTAGGAGTACTACTGCATATTGAAAGTATGTTACAGACCAAGAATTCACTATCCCAAAAGATTTCAGCTTGTCTTTAGACATCTTAATATAGTTAACACCTAGTGCCATAGTTTAGCAAATGTTACTAAAAATAACTACATAGGATAAAGTGGGACATCATTTTGGGATAACTAGTGCTTTATCTCTATATAAGATGTACATGAAAATGTGAGATCGTTTTAGTTATAAATCATTTCATTTATAACTTGGAATTCAACCAAAACCATTCCAATACTCTTAATGTTACTTCCATATTGTTTTAATGAATGTTAATGATACGATTGTGAGATGATTATTATTTTTATGATCAAATTAAGACTTATATTCACAGGCTGCTTCATAAATGTCATATCTTTCCATAGGTACATCAACTTTAATTACAACCACACCTTTCTTGCCACCAGATTCCGGTATGTTCTACTATATCCTATTCAATTTCAGTGTGGTCTTGTTGATTTGCCATAATATCCAGCTGTGAGCTCTAAAAAATACAATAATTATTACATTTATATAAACCAATTTATGGTTCATTGTGGTAGACAATAATTTTAGTAATATATACTGTATATATACACTGTTCTGCTCCATCTTTAAATTGTATATTGTGTGTTAGCCCAAATATTATTTGCTTCACTCTCTACAATTAATCTGTGTTTCAACAGAAACCATTTGAAACTAAACTACTAAGAACATAATATAACTATTTCATTTTAGACAGGTCCATCAATTACATGTCTATATATTTCCCTTTGTATTCAGGTATTTGTGAAGTACAAGGAGACCCCCATTACTACACCTTTGATAAGCAAATCCATCACTTTATGGGCACCTGCACATACACTCTATCTAAACTCTGCGAAGCTGATGGACACCTGACAGACTTCAATGTGGAAGCAGCCAATGAGCACAGGGGAAGCAACACCAGGGTGTCCTATGTAAAGTATGTCAACGTAGATGTGCACGGATACAGGATCACACTGGAGAAAAACAGAGTAGTTAAGGTCAGTCCTTAGCAGGAGTTATAGTATGATATGATGATAATAAATATATTTTTTGTTTTTGTACTCACTATATATGCTTCCACAAAAAGAACAATTATTGAATGTAACTAACTTGTGTCGTCTTTTCACATTTTTTTCTTTTAGTTAATAAAAGGTAGTTTAATGTTCCAATTCATATACTCCTTAGAAAATAAGAAGTTGAGGGCTTTTAAAGGGCATAAGTAAGCATTGTTAACTATTCTATTGGTCAGGTAACAAGATGCAGCAAATACAAAGCTGCTGGCAATGTCATCTGATCATGGGTGAGCTACAGTAAGAGCGAATGACTATGGCACTAGGTTTTTTGATTAGTAGTTCATAAGTAAAAAAAAATAGGAAACCTGGGGCAATTGAATATTAATTAAATTTAAAATAGATATTTTACAGGGAGAGACATTTTATGTAAACTTTTAAGCTTATAAAATATTTAAACAGTGATTTACTCCAGATCTGACCTTGTTCACACATCAAACAGCATCAAGTTGGGTGAATTTTTTGGGTTTAAAATTCTTCAATTCATTAAATATTGTCCAAAAGATGCTTAAAACGAAATGTTGAAGTTAAGCTGCTTTACCACTTAAAACAGTGTATAATTAGCAGGTCAGGAGATTCATTTCCATTTTTCTTACCTTCCCCCTTGTCCTGTTCCTTTTCCGTCTGCCCTCTCCTTTTATCAACACCTTGGACAAATGGCTAGGGTGTTTCATTTTATGTAAGAGGTTTTCCACTTTTGGATATACACCTCTCTTTAACATTCCAACTCCCATAGCAGGTTCCCCATCATGAGTCTCCCATCATTATTTTTGCTGAACTGATCCCGCCATTATCCGTACTGAACTGATCCAACTATTATCTGTACTGAACTGATCCCGCCATTGTCTGTATTGAACTGATCCCATCATAATCTGTACTAAACGGATCCCGCCATTATCCATACTGAACTGATCCCACCATTATCTGTACTGAACTGCTGGTGTGACAACATGAAATGAGATCACTGTTAGCTTTTCTAGGGTGTGTGTAATGATTTGGAAACCTGAATGGACAGGAGTCACAGCCAATCCTTTCAGGTCCAACATGCACTCTGTGTTATAGCTGATTTAATAGTTTGGAAGGGTTCAGTCTGCTAGCATTGACATTTCTCCATGCTGCCAGGCTGAGTGAGTCAGTGATTCAGTAAAGGTAATGGTAGGGTAATGATTGAGAATGAAGGGTTACATGGTGGGAGACTTAACTAAAGAGAGTTGATCAAATGTTAACAGTCTTCTAAATGGCCAAAGGCTTCCCTGGTACTATTGTACCCTAGGATGGTGAATAGTGCTTTGAGGTTTTATATACTGAGATACTGTAATTTGAGCCCATGTGATGATTCGATAGTGATATTTTGGAATTAGAGGCTGAAATTGGTGGCATGTTGTGGCATATTATTGGTATGGGGATATTAAACTGAACACCTTACTTTTATGCTGACTATTATGGATATATATTTGGCGAAAGGAATGTAATGTATGTATTGAGAAATTAGGCCTTTTATGATGGACATGTGTTTTGACTATGCACTCTATTTACATTTTGCTATACAGTGCAATCTAATTATTTACTTTTTTGATGTACCTTGTGTTATGCCAAGTACCATGCTATGCAGACTAAGGGCTAGATTTACTAAGCTGCGGGTTTGAAAAAGTGGGGATGTTGCCTATAGCAACCAATCAGATTCTAGCTTTCATTTATTCAGTACCTTCTGCAAAATGACAGCTAGAATCTGATTGGTTGCTATAGGCAACATCGCCACTTTTTCAAACCCGCAGCTTAGTAAATCTAGCCCTAAGAATATATTTCTTATCGCAATATGCATGTCTATGATTTACTTTTATGGTAGAATACAAAAAGTTATACTTGGTATGTATATATGTATAGCTGTAGTTCGTATATATGTATATCTATAATAGTTTCGACTTAATCTACTTATTTACTTTTCATTTAGTTAGCATGTAATGAAGTAAGCAGCCCTTGTACAATATAGAAGCATAATACTCAACAGTGTCAACATTCAGCTAAGCTTTTTCTAGACCATAACTTTAAGCGAATTTGTACATTTGTGTATCTTGTAACAGGTGGATGGACTGGTAGTGACTCTACCATATCATCTAGTCCCTGATGTTGACATATTCATAAGTGGATCCAATGTCCTGGTAACCACAGGATTTGGTCTAAAGGTGAAGTTTGACGGAAACCATAAAGTGCAGGTGACACTTCCAGGCAATTACTCCGGTAAAGTTTGTGGTCTTTGTGGAAATTTCAATGGAAATGCAGCTGATGATTTCTTAAATCCAGATGGTAAATTAGAACCGGATTCAAACAGTCTTGGTAACAGCTGGCAAGTTGACAATGACACAAGGTGAGACATTTTTATCTTGATTCCAATTCTATTATGTTCAGATAGTATTTTACTTGTTGCTATAAATAAACAAAGATATACATCAAAGTAAGCATAATCATTCACCTATTTATTTTAAAGATGCACTCCAGGAGTTGATCATCCTCCAGTTTGCACAGATGATGAGAAAGACACCATTGTCAGCAACAGCTTCTGTGGAATGATCACTGACAAGAACGGTCCATTTAAAGATTGCCACAATGTAATTGATCCACTAGTATACTTCAGTAACTGTGTGTATGACCTCTGTGAGCTGAACTTGGATACGGAAATACTGTGTGATAGTCTTCAAGCATATGCTGAGTCCTGTCAGTCTAATGGAGTTACAATCAATCCATGGAGGAATGACACTTTCTGCCGTAAGTGGGCCACATCAATCCTTACTGTTAAAGCTTTTCAGAATAAAGCATTATATGAAACATAAATAATGTAAATAAATAATTTGTTTAAATTTTAGCAAGTTTACAAGTTAAGATTATGGAATAAAGGTACAAATTAGAATTAAAGATGAATAGCTGTTGTTAAGAACTGACACATTAATTATTATTTACATCTAAACTCTAGTAAATTGCATTGTGAGTTGCATAATCGACTATGTAGACTAAGAGCAACTTTCAATGTCAAGGAATTTTACAAAGTAATATATTTTTGTAAGCGTTATAAAAGTGGTATAATATTCTATTACTTACAACTAGAAACATTGTAGTTTAGCATAACAGAAATTTACAGATGTAAAACATTGGAGTCATTCTTAAGTAAATACCACACTGCAGTTTCTTAAACTGTATTCCTGACAATTCTTAAAATAAACATTTATAATCTAGTCATAGGTATCAATTATTTGCATCAATCAGTAAAAGCAAAGTTAAAGAGATAAAGTGATTCATGTATGCAAGGCTAAAAAAAAATGTTTTCATTTTTTGCAGAATTGAAGTGTCCTCTGAACAGTCACTATGAGCATTGTGGAACAGCCTGTCCGGCTACTTGTGTCAATCCAGGATCTCCATCCACTTGCGATCTTAACTGTACTGAATCCTGTATCTGTGACCAAGGATACATCCTCTATGACAAAAAGTGTGTTCCAGATGACAAATGTGGATGTTGGGATGATGATAAACATTATTCTGTAGGCTCTGAGTTCTGGACAGATGATACTTGCTCTAAAAAATGTAGATGCCCCTCACCAGGAAGCGGTTTAGTCTGTAGCAGTGAATCATGTCCCAGTAACCAGTACTGTGGAATATCAAATGGAGTTCCTGGCTGTCAATACTTCACATATGGTATTTGTAGAGTACATAATGATCCTCATTATGACACTTTTGACAGAGTAAACCATGATTTCATGGGTCTATGTACATACACCCTTGCCAAGCTCTGTAACAGTTCTTCTTCTCCATATTATTTCAACATTGAAGCAAAAAATGAACATCGTGGAGATCCCACAGTGTCTTACGTGAAGTACGTTCTTGTTGAAGTTTATGGCCATAAAATCCAAATAATGAAAAATGAGAAGGATCGTGTTTTGGTGAGTAGAAGCATGTTTTGCTTTTCTACAAGATACCTGAAAAAACATTTATATTGATTTTCATTTACATTTCTTGTTATTTATTACAGGTCAATGAGATATGGACCACACTCCCAGTAACCTTAGCTGAAGGAGCAGTGAAGGTGAGCTGGACTGGAAAATATGTCAGACTGGAGACTGATTTCAAACTGACTGTGTCTTATGACGTAGATACGTCTGTCGAGGTGAAACTTCCCAGTAACTTCTCCAAACTGACCTGTGGAATGTGTGGCAACTTTAATGGCCGCAAACCAGATGATTACATGAAGCCAAATGGAGAGCAAGCAAAGACCGCTGAAGAATTGGGACAGAGCTGGATGGTGGAAGATGATGATCCACTTTGTAATCCAACGGATCCTGAGCCATCACCCCCTCCATCTTGCTCACCAGAGATACAGGATCTTTATAAAAGCAATGCATTCTGTGGTCTGCTGACAAGTAAAGATGGTCCTTTCCACACATGCAACTCTGTCATTAGTCCTGGAGGATTCTTTGACAGCTGTATCTTTGACATGTGCGCACTTAATGGAGATCCAGGAGCTTTGTGCAGCTTGTTATCAGCTTATGCCGATGCATGTCAGAAAGAAGGTATATCTATCAGCTGGAGAAACAACACCTTTTGCAGTGAGTATCTCTATTGGAGTAATATTTCTATCAGTAACATATGGGTTTCTCATACAAGCTATTTTGGATCGTTTGATGTTGTTGCATTACTTTTGAATTATATCACATTTTTATTTACAATCTGAACATCTTGTTTTACTATCACAGGTATCAAAATACCCAAATATGAAATGTTTTACTAATTGTAGGTAAGTGGGATACAGTCTGTGTCTATGATTAATCAAATTCTCTGCTCTTAGCTCCTAACTGCCCGATCAACAGTCACTTTAACACATGTGCATCTGCCTGTCCTGCGACATGTGTAGAGCCACAATCCCCAGAGAACTGCAGCATACCATGTTCAGAAGGCTGCGACTGTGATGAGGGCTATGTCATCAGTGGAGGATCTTGTGTCGCCAAGTCACACTGTGGTTGTTTGTCCAATGACATTTATTATAAAGTAAGTAGGAAAGAAATACATTTCTTATTAATCTAAAACCGTAAACAGTATTTATTTTAATGAATGTTGTCTATTTACAGGAAGGAGAGGAATTCATGCAAGGTAACTGTGAGAGTAAATGTATATGTCTGGATAACTCGGTGTCCTGTACTCCAGTGTCTTGTGCAGCGGATGAAATATGCAAAGTTCAAGATGGGTTACTTGGCTGCTATCCACCAAGCACAGCAATTTGCCACATTTATGGAGACCCCCATTACACAACATTTGATGGCACAGTCCATCACTTCCAGGGGGCTTGTACCTACACTGTGACTGAGACATGTGCTAACACATCACACAGCTTTAGTGTCATCACACGTAATGAACACAGAGGTAACCCCAGCTGGACCGCCATTAATTCTGTCAACATTACTGTGGATGGAATAGAGATCTTCATTGAAAAGAACCACATTGTACATGTACGTTATGGGTAAAATCTTGTTGCTATCTGTGCAGTGTAATTTATAGCTTGTTTGACTGCTAGGTATATATACATTAATAGGACATATGTACCATTTCATAACCTGTCTTTGAAAGTAGGATAGTAATAAATAGTATTTGTTGCTTAATAAACCAAGTATTTAGTAGATTTTTTAAGACCTTTGAACTCTATATTAACGATTTTCAAATTCACAGTTCTACACTCACATACTAGCAATATTGTTATTACCCAGCATAATATTATGCCAATGATATCTAAGTTGGAAATGATTGACACCATTGTAAGAGTATATTTTTTATGCAGATTGCCTCTTTGAACATTCTTATTATTAGTTATTCTGTATTAAGTATTAATATTATGTTCTCATATTCTATTTTTTAGGTTAACAATGGTCTTGTTACTCTTCCGGTTAATGTGTCTGGAATAATTATTACTCGTAGTGGCCAGTATGTTATCGTTAGTACAAACTTTGGCCTTGAGATTCAATTTAATGGAGATCATGAGCTGTTTGTTAGAGTGAAGGAGACTTACAAAGATGCATTATGTGGTTTGTGTGGCACCTACAATGATAACCGCCATGATGACCTAATGAAACCTGATGGCAATGTTGTAAATAATGTGAATGACTTTGGAAACAGTTGGAGAGTCCCAGATGATGGATGGCCGTGAGTATTCAAATAGTTATCTTTGGAAGCTATAGCTAATCATTGCTGTATAAAATGAACCCAAAATCACTATAATTATTAAATACATTCACCTGGATATTTGATCCAGAGAATATGTCCATGTGGCACTATAATGTCAGTAATATTTTTTTATATTAGGAAGATAAATTGGCAACTAGCCCACTTGGGTTTCTTTTTTGCCTTGCTCTGGCTCAACACAACTAGAAATTAGAATACATTGAACTTTTGCCTTCTGGTAACATTACTAAATATGTACTATAATTATGGTATAAAAATAATTGTCCCAATGAACTGGGCCCTACTAATTTACTTCATTATGAAGAACTATTTTCTTACCATTCTTTGTATTTGTTCTTTAGGTGTGATTCTACTCCTCCAACTCCACCAGTCTGTACTCCCTCTATACAACAAGAGGCTGAACAAAAGTGTTGGATCATTAGACAAAATAATGGACCATTCAGCCCTTGCCATGCTTATATCCGTCCCCACCAGTATTTTGAGAGTTGCGTGTTTGACCAATGTGTCACTGGTGGAAATGATGATCTGATCTGCAATGTCCTGGAGTCCTATGCTGCAGCTTGTGAAGCTTTAGGTGTTTCTTTGGGAGACTGGATCAATAATACCATTTGTGGTAAGAAACAAATGTTTTCAGATGTTTTATTTTTGGTGGGGGGGGAAGGTTAGTAGTGTCAGTATTAGATTTTTTAAATTCTTTTCACATTCTTCAGATCCAAATAAACCACCAACAACTCCAGCTAGGACATCTACTTCTCCATCTTTTACAACTCCTGCTACTAGTTCACCCACTTCTACCAGAGATCATACAGTTCCAGTTATTACAGGTAAATGAACAGAAGTTGTTGAATAAGTGTTGTGTTACTAAGGATTAATTATTATTAGTATAATTAAGATGAACAGAACATGCATGTGATCATCATAATGTGAGAGAGTAATCCATAGAACATAGTGTAAATGTTTATTGCTAAGCTTTGGGTATTAATTTAGGCAGCTGTAAGCATAATACTATTTGTTGTAAGATCCAAATGTTTTCTGCTATTTTTGTAATGTTGGTTCTATTTTTTGTATTGTCAGATAAAAATGATCAGTTTTAATTTTGGCAATTGGCCTTTACATTTCTCACAAGAACAAACAGACCATTACAACTCCATCTATAACATAAATTTCTCCCCTACGCAGACACAACAAGTAATGCTTACTCTCAGAGCAAATGACAATACAGTAAATACAGTATGTTGTTCTTTTGAAATGTAACCATGACGTATAATTGTAGAGTGAAAGCTGGTTGTATTTATCCAAGGAGGTAAAAATAATTAACTAATCTAGTTACTTTAGCTTTGAAAAAATACAAATAATTATTCTTGGAACCATACATGTTATTTATATCATGATCTGAGAAGGGAGGAACAGCCTTACATTACTTGAATAAATTATGCAATTTTGACAAGGTACTGTAACTTGTGGTGGTGATTAAATCTAGCCATCTATGTGTGGCTTTCGAAGCAATGGTCATAAATGGTCAATATCTACTTATATAATAGAAAAGGAAACTCTTCCTAATGTCGGGTGACTACTGTGTATTTTCATTTCACTACAGGAAACATGGGAAAGTTGTAAGTTCTTTTTACGGGTACACCAAATAACTAGGTCTGTCCCATTTAGCGATCCACATGTGCAGAGAAATTTGCCACTTATCTAGTCATTCACTGATCGAGATTACATTGTGCTGCTCTATGTGTGACAAGCTTCTTCAAAACGAGACATTAAGCAATCTGATTTTATTTATTCTTTCATTTAGATACAACTTTTACAACTATAACCACAACTTCAACTAGAACCACTCCATCTACCATAAAAACGACAACTTCTCCTACAAGCACTGCCGGAAGTACTACCAAAACAACACCAGAGGTCCTAAGTAAGTAAAAGCATCTACAAAATAATGTACTTGTTCAATTGCACATTATGTCTTAGGCAATTTTAATTAAGCTCTGAGGGCCTAATTCATTAAGGAAACTAGGGCAAAAAAGAGTAAGTTTTCTGCTGAACAAACCATATTAGAATGCAAGGGGTGCAAATAAGTATATTATTTTGCACATAAATACTGACTGTCTTTTCATGTAGCACACAAATATTAGATAGCTTTATTTTTACACTGAACTTTAAAGTTGATCTAGAACATACTCTACCCCAATTATAAATCTGCCATCATATTTAAAATTTGCATACCCCTCCAATGCAACATGGTTTGGCAAGGTCCAAAGTTACCCCTTTTTTTTTTGCTTTACTTTGCTTCATGAATCAGGCCCTGAATGTGTGTGATACAATCATCTTGTATAGTCAGTGATATACATGTGATCAATACAGAAGATAATTTAAAGAAAGTGTTTGATATTTTCAGGAAACAATATAGACCACACTGACATTAGTAGTTCACAATGTAGTGGTCAAACAAAGGTGAAAGTTTTTTCAGCCTCAGCATTAATTTAACTGTGTGTGTGTGTGTGTGTATGTGTTTTCATACATATATATATATATATATATATATATATATATATATATATATATATATATATATTGATATATAATATATATACACACGCACACATACTATATGGACAAAAGTATTTGGGCGCTTGACCATTTCACCTACAGGGACCGTGATGACATTGTGTTCAGATTCATATACTTTAATATAGTTGGTGCCCTTTTGGAAGCGATAACAGCCTCCACTCTTTTTGGAAGGCTTTCCACAAGATGTTGGAGTGTTTCTGTGGGAATTTGTGCCCATTCATTCTGTAAAGCATTTATGAGGTCAGGCACTGATGTTGGACGAGAAGGCCTGGCTTGCAATCTCAGTTAAAGTTCATCCCAAAGGTATTCGATTGGGGTTGAGGTTAGGACTCTGTGCGAGCCAGTTAAGTTCATCTACACTGAACTCATCAAACTATGTCTTTGTAGTCCTTTCTTTGTGGACTGGGGCATAGTCATGTTGGAATAGAAAAGAGCCTTCCCCAAACTGCTGCCACAAAGTTGGAAGCATAGCATTGTCCAAAATGAATTGGTATGCTGAAGTATTAAGATTGCCCTTCATTGGAGATCAGGGGCCTAGCCCAAACCCTGAAAAACAGCCACATACCATAATCCCTCCTCCATCAATCTTCCCAGTTGGCATAATGCAGTCAGACAGGTAATGTTCTCCTGGCATCAGCCAAACCCAGACTAACCCATCTAACTGCCAAACAGAGAAGCGTGATTTGTCATACCACAGAACACATTTCCACTGCTTCATAGTCTAGTGTTGGTGTGCTGTACACCACTCCATCAGACGCTTGGCATTGATCTTGGTGATGTGAAGCTTGCATGCAGCTTCTCGGCCATGGAAACCCATTCCATTAAGCTCCCGCCACACAGTTTTTGTGCTTACATTAATGCCAGTGCAAGTTCAGCTATTGAATCAGCAGAGCGTTGCCAACTTTTATGCACCATGCGTCTTAGCAGTCGTTGATCCCGCTCTGTGATTTTATGTGGTTCTTCCACTTCAGGACTAATTTTCTGTTGTTCCTAAACACTTCTACTTTCTCATAATATCATTTACAGTTAACCATTGAATATCCAGCAGGGATGTAATTTCACAAACCGTCTTATTGCGAAGGTGGCGTCCTATTACAATACCATGCTTGAAGTCACTGAGTTCTTCAGAATGACCCATTATGTATCGCAAATGTTTGCAAATAGAGACTGCATGGCTAGGTGCTTGATTTTATACACTTCTGGCAATGGGTCAGAAACACCTTAATTCAATAATGAATTAACAGGTATGGCCAAATACTTTTGTCCATATAGTGTAAGCCCTTTCTTCTCACACAAACAATACAGATTATAGCATTTAGAGATTTACAGTTGATATTACAAAGGTGTAAGATATACAGTAGAGATGTATGCTGACTCCCACCTTTCAGTTTTGGATGTGGCTTTGGCTCAAAAACTTGTTTGCATTTTGGTTTTTTGACATGTATTGCCCAAAAATTGCGAAAGGTTTTGGTTTTGGTTTTGGGTGTGGATTTAATTAAAAATTGTTAAAAACAGGTAAAATAATGTAATTTTGAGCTGTTTTTTTCCTTACGTTACTATTTATAGTATTAACATTATTTTCCAATCATTTCCAGTCTATTTTCTAATCATTCTTTCACAACGGTCACAATTTTCACCAATTTTGGTGAAAGTCTGCAGCGAGCTGTAATAATGAAGGATTTTGTAACTTTGCCATCAGTACATTTGCTTTCTCCGATAAATAATTAAACTGCATAGTGTTGATATTTCCCCTTCATTGCACCCAAACCTCCTTTGCATGTTCAAACTTAATATTACTGTAATTGGATAAATAAATAATCATATGGACCAATGTAAATTTGGCAACAAAGTCACTGTTTTTATTTAAATAAAAATGTTGGCGGAGAGAGCAATGCAAGTCAGCTAACAGCTAATAGCAAAACAAAACAGTGGAGGTCAAATTGACATTTCACCACTGGTCCCAGGATATAATCTTTTACACTTGGCAACTGCTACATCTGGCGTCAGAGTGACTACACTCCTTCTGGACTCACAATGATGTCAATTGCATTGTCAAGACATGTCTTTGGCAACCAAATCTGCATCAATTTGATTATTAAACATACTTACTTGTATGGGAAGAGCAACCATTGGTCTATATGACTGTCTGTTTTACATATTTCCTAGATTTCACTAATAGAACATATATATATTATTTATTTTCCTTCCATAGTTATATAAAGGGATCTTGGGAACCACCTCTGCTACTGTCCCCTTTACCCCGGTTTGGACAAATCTTCCCCCCCAGAACTATTCTTCAGCCCCCCCCCCCATAAATATATATAAGTCCCTTGGTTTGATTCAGAAGAGCAACATTACGGCACAGAGCATATAAGTAAAACAAGGTATGAAGCTCTTCTCTTGGAAACCAATGAATGCTCTCTCTGCCCACAGAGGAGTGCATAGTACTAGTCTTTGAAGTTTTGAAATATGAAGGCCACCTGAAGTTTTGAAGGATACAGTCCACCATTGTCTTTTCACTTTTATAAATGTCTAACTCTATTCATTCATTCCACTGTCCATCCAATAATCTGTGTCTGTTACTATAGCTTCATTGTGTATGATGCATGCTCTGTCACATTTAAAATATAGTGTGTGTGTGTGTGTGTGTGTGTGTGTGTGTGTATGTGTAATCTTTGAAGTTTTGTAGTATGGGTGCAGGCCATCTTCATCTACCAGCATTATTTATTTATGTACAGCAAATTATGTAGCAGTTTATAATTGGGTATCTATTTGTCTAAATATCTACTGATGCCTCGGTCCATCTAATGTCATCTGATTGTTACAGACTATTCACTCTACATGATGCATGCTGTCTAACATTCCAAATTTAATGTGTATAGCATTTTTATTTTTGCACCTTACATTAATTTGTTTGTTGTTGTTTAATTTATTTAATGGGCTTGCTTCAGTTGGTGGCATGGTAGATTACATTTTTTGAAGCTGCTGCAATGTTCTACATGTGAGTGCTGAATATCGAAAATGCCCTCAAAAAAACCTCAAATGCAAAAACACAATTTTAAATATAGATGCCCCTGATTGACCCTTTAAAAATTTGCAAGTATTGAAAAATGGAAAAAAGTTTAGAATATATTGCTTTTTTAGGGGTGTGCTGCTGCATTGACACACACACACAAACACCCTTTTTTCTAGTCCATCTAAACTATCTGAAAGATTGAAATGAAAAGTAATTGATCAGCAAACTATTCTAGCTAACCGATCTCTACAAAACCGCTTTACAATAATCATACAATTCTATTACTTTCTATGTCCCTTGTTCACCCTGTATTCTATTTTCAGAGTAGAGTAGAGCAGTTAACCTCCTACCTACATGCTGTCTGTTCTAAAATGGCAGGGCATTATAAATATATACTGCGTACTTTTCATGTAAATTTTCCCGGAAACAACTATTTGCATCACTTTGAGATCCAAAATTGACGCGCGAAACCGAGTCATGACTCAGTAAAACTCGGATCCCCAACATCGAACCACTCATCTCTAATATACAGGATTCCTTCTAAAAAAACGTTTGACAAGGAAATGCATTAGGCAAGATTTCATAAAATGCTCTATAATTTCCTAAGGTGAGTGGCATTGCTAGAAATATAAACTAAATTGAATTAAACAAGTTTATTTGTGAACTTTGCTTCATATAGAGGTGACAGTAGCCTCACTTTACCACTCTGTGCTGTTGGAGATTATGCTCCTTCCATTATCTAACCATGAGCCTGTGGGTTCCTGTTTGTCTCCAATACCCTTTACCCTTTGTTACAATTATAAATAAACCTGTGTCAATCCCAATTGGCACTAGCAGACCAGAGGCGTGGAGTCTAACGAGTTCCTCGGTATTCACCAAGAACCGCCGTAAGGCAGGATGGGCTTTGCTGCCGAGAACTCACAGGCTGCGGCCCCTTGGACTGCCTGAGAATGTAACAACAGAGTAAAAATAAGAGAGAGCTACCCTGGAGATACTGCGCACACAGGAACACCATAGTCATAGTAAAAGGTGAACGAGCTAGGATTTGGTACACATAGGATCAGGCGGAGGATCATCAGACAGGGTTTGGTACACAGGGGATTAGGCAGCACTTGGTCAGACAGGCAACGTTCAGCACACAGGAGATCAAACACTCAGGGAGCACTTCAGGAGTCAGTAGCATGGCAAACAAGTTGCACTGACACTTGCACAGTGTCAGTGCAAGCCTTAAATAGAGGAGCAAGTTTGAAAAACCTGCCTCTAGAAACGAGTCATGTGACCCACCACCCAGAAGTGCCACGCGCGGCATAGAAAGACAGAGCTGGAGTGAGGAGAGGTAAGTTTCGTTACACCCTTGTCCATTCATTACACTGCCCCAGCATGAAACTCTTTCCTTCATTACACAATCACATAAATGGCCATTGTTTCATTTATTCAGCACACTTTTCTCCTGAATTAATCTACATTGATGTGAACATTCCAGTGAGCTGGTTGGCTACAGTTTCTCTATTTAAATGTAATTCAAAACTGAGAGCCTCCCAGATGAGTAGGAGATGATGATTAAATATAATTAGATGTTCTGACCCCAGTAAGTAAGTTAAAAGTATCAATTATTCCTAAAGAGGAGCTATAAAAGCTTGTGTACCTTGATCCACAAGAAATATTTATGCATATTGGGCCTCATACAGAAACAGACGTGAGCCGTCTTTTCAAACTTCACATGCATAGCAGTCAAACAAATGTCTGTCTGCTCTCAGACTGCCTTAACACAACAAGGACCTTGTTGTGTTAAGTAAAAGGAGAGATTAAGACATTAGCCAGCCCTAGAGCTACTAGCTAGTGGTACTAGCAAAATCAGGGGGAACAAAAGCATGGGGCCCCCTGAATTTGTTAGTAGCAAAGCCAAGGCTGTTGGCACTATAGCAGGGAAGACTGCAGCGTGGGGTCCCCTGCCATAATACCAAGCCAGCACAGGGTCATGAGTTTTGTAGAAAGAGGATAGGTACAGTAGAAGGGAATGTAATTTATTTAAACATAGTTGTGAGTCAACAAGGAAGAGAGAGCTTGCAAACTTTTTTTTGTAAGATATAACAACCTTACAATATTTATTGTATTTATGTCATATAAATAATATTGGTGCTGATACCCACTTTAAGTGACCAGGTTTGACAGTTGCTACTTTGTGTTGTAACATTGGAACCATGTTTCTCATCTTTACAAAAGCAATACAGATTTCATAATGAAATATTCGCTCAAAATGACTAAACAAGATACCAAAAGGTCTATCCTCCAATGAAAAATGCCCCAAAAAATGTACGCCTGTAATATTAATTAAGATATTACAAAATCACCCATTATATAACTCTTTTCCAGGTAATGCAATCTGCAGTGCTTCAGGAGATCCTCACTACAACACATTTGATGGTAGAGTACATCATTATATGGGAAATTGCAGCTATACTCTAACAACAACACTCTGCAATGATCTGTCCAGCGGATTTCCAGATTTCCATGTCTATGCCACCAATGAGCACAGAGGATCAAACACCAAAGTGTCATATATCCAGTCAGTTCATGTAGAAGTGTACAGCACTAATTTCACACTGCTAAAGAATAAAAAGCTGAATGTAAGTAACTGATTCAGGTAATTTCTGATATTCTGTAATTTGTTAGACTATACGCATAGTTTGTTTTAGGTATATATATATATATATATATATATATATATATATACCATATATACACACTATGTATGTTGCTGAATGCCCTATTCCAAGTGTTCCATGTGGTAATTGTAATGCATTTATTGTCCTTGTCCCTCTTCTCACTTTCTCCACCTTTGTGTGCACTTTATATAGTTTAAGTAAATAACTAGACAGGGGAATTAATTCTTCGAATCCACTTAGCATATTGTGATATAAAGTCTGCAAATGGTGAGCTTATACCTAATGTAATCCTGGAATTCTTGATTACTGATGTGGGACTTCCCAGGGTCTTGGTAACTGCTATGAAAGGGATGGATATCACATACCAATATTCAAAGTCTATATCTTTATGTCTTAGTATATCTAGGATTATCTCTTGGGGCTATATTTTTTCTCTCAATCAAATTTTGTCTCACAAGGAAAATAGGATTAAAGCTAGAGGGGGAAATCTGCTTCCTTAGCTTGAATTTTTCTAAAGCTGAGCACAAAGCCCTTCTTCAGTAGTAAGAGCTACTCAATCTATTCCACTGAGGTGGTCCATCTTCCTGTATATCTAAACTGTGCCTTCTAGCTTATGTCCACAGAATATCTCATCTTTTAGTCTCTTGTATCAAAAAGTTTTCACAACTTGTAATTTCAGGTTAATGGCAGGAGAACAAATGTACCAACTGCTCCTAATAGCGGATTCAGAGTCCACATCAGCGGCAATTACCTAATTTTGCAAACAGACTTTGGATTACAAGTGAAATTTGATGGTAACCACTATGTTGACATCACATTGCCGTCAACCTTCAAGAACACCGTGTGTGGGTTGTGTGGTAAGACCTTCATTTTTATCCCTGTATACTTAATTTTGTTCTTACAATTATAAAACCCTGAGATCCCGAACAATAACTCCATCATTGGATCATCTTTCAGGCAATTATAATGGCTTACCGGGAGATGACATTATGAAGCCAGATGGAAGCTCGGCATCAGATTCTAGAGAATTTGGGGACAGCTGGGTAGTGTTGAAAGATAGTACAATGTAAGTTTCAGAAATTATAGGCCATGCAGTGAGTTAAATGTTTTTGCTTGTACTACTGAACTTTATTTCATGAAAAAAAAGTTTCCATTACATGTATTATGCAATTTCTTATTACATATCTTATTTAAACACATTAATATATACTATTTCTATTGCTGTGTGTGCAGCGGTGTTGAATTTATGAAATTAAATAATGCACATAAAAGACAAGTCATATAGCACCATCATATGGTTAGTATATTGCATATGCATCATTAAAATTTGCAATACGTTCTGAAAGGGCTTTAGACAATCCAGATACTTGTATGAATGTTCAGAACTCTTTGCATCCTGTATTCTCATCCCAACTTCACAATTAACACAAAAATTATTAAAAAAAAAATGTCGTTTTAGGGATACAATAATATTGGCAATCAAATTTACATTATGTAAAAAGGCATGACAATTTTAAATGGGCCTTTGGTTTTGTAATTGGTATATTGCTTTTTTAGATGTGGAAGTCAAGACCTGGATGTTTGCGATCCAATTCACCAACAAGAGTACAGCCAGAATACAGTTTGTGGCATTATAACTGACCAGTCAGGTAACACATATGGTTTGGCTGTTAATTGTACAAATATGCTTATTTGTATCACAAAGTCATAGCTACCTTTTGTTAATGACATTAGACAAAGATGCCATTAAAATGTGGTGTTACTACTGTATGGACTGTATAGGTATTAAAACCATCCAAGATGCTTCAGATTTGGCTAAAAAACACTATATACTAAGCACAACATAACAAAACAAAGGTAGTGTAATATGAATAAACTACTAACTATATGACATGAAGGAAAAGATTCTTTAGTAAAGCTTAATAGCTAAAATTTTAAGTTTTAAAAATCCGATGTTTTTCATCCTAAATTTGAATCATATTTAAATGAAATACATGTATTAATTTCTAAGTCTAGCATGACCTTGCAGTGCAACTGTACTACAAGTAAACAATTTACTCCAAAATCACTAACTTCACAGATCTCCGCCTGTTTACCTGCTTATAAAGTATGTATAGAGTACATACATGAAACATTGTTCTTGTTAATCTAAGTAACAGATATTTATATCTTTGCTTTAATTAGGAATATTCAAGGACTGCCATGCTCTTGTAAACCCTATTAATTTCTTTGACAACTGCATACTGGACATGTGTTTTACTAAGGGCGAGTCAATCTCCTTGTGCTATGCTGTGCAGGCATATGCTCAGCAATGCTCAGATGCTGGAGTCTGTATAGAATGGAGATCAGACACCTTCTGTCGTAAGTATTCCCCCAACTCTTCTTATTTGTTTTATTGCATAACATACAGAACTTATATGCAGTAATTTATGTTCATGCAGCGTGATGAGTATATGTTAATTAAGCTGTATATTTTACTTGTCACTTGGGGTAAATATTTCTTCTATTATCTTTCATGTCATCCAGCAATGTCATGTCCTGCAACAAGCTCTTATAAGAGCTGTGGTACGACATGTTCTGCCGCTTGCTCCAACTCAGCTTCGCTAGCACCATGCAAATCAGTAGAAGGCTGCTTCTGTAATGACCCCTATGTTCTGAGTGGAGACAAATGTGTTCTACAAAGTGACTGTGGTTGCACTGATGAGCACAACAACTCTTATCAGGTAAGAAATTCTTGAGCAGTTGATAACTTTAGGATAGTTTCCATATTGCCTTTTCAAAAGATGAGTGCGGATAGTAAAATAGATGTTCCAAAAATGTATTACAAAAGGCATGATGCTTGTTACTAATTTTGAGAATTAAGTTTGAGCTATGCAACACCATGTGAAAAATTACAAAAAAATATGACTCCATCACAGAGAGTTTTCCCATATGGTGAGGAAGATCTCAAGTTTACCATGATTCTTGTATACTCCATTCAAATTGCTGCTTATTTGTTGAACTACCATAGGCTTAAATGACACTACGAATAAATAAATTGAACTGAAAATAATTCCAGTGCAACTAGGTAAAAATTCTCTTAAAATGTAAAATTCTTTTTCAGCTCGGAGAGAGTTGGTTCACCTATGAAAACTGCACACAGCGTTGTACATGCAATAGCAATAACGGCATAACGTGTGAAAATTGGCAGTGTGGAGTTCTAGAGAAATGTCAGCTGGTCAGCGGAGTACTAGGGTGTCATTCCTCTGGTTTGTAATCCATTATCCTTTTTTACTATATCCATGTTATTGCTGTAAGTTATTTTAAAGCAAATCATCATTTATGCAAGCTAATCATATGGTGTACTGTAATATAATTAGAACAGGATTAAGACCCCATGGGACACTAGACAACATACTGTTTTGGGCCTTTTTTCCACCCCCCACTCCCACCCCCATTTGTCAAGAAAAGCAAAACATAAAAATGGGCTAGGGTAATCCAGGCCCCTCCGAGACCACAGAATACGTTGACAAATGAATTATTTGAATATGAGAACAAGTAATCTCCATAGATGATACAGATCTCATTTTGGAGCTTTCAGAATATTATCATCACAATATGATAAATAACTATAATCTCATAAAATGTATTAGTTATTAACTAAACCAGTGGTCAAAGTGGGGGTGTATATGGTGATATGCCTTACCGCCACTTCTCCTACTGCCTTCATTGTAAAACTATCAAATTCACTTACATTCCCATTACATTTTTCATAGTGCCACTTCTAAATTTCCACTTCGACCACTGAACTAAACGAAACTTAGCTATCTACTTCTATGTCTGTTCAAATCACTGATGTTCATAAGTTGGTAGTCCAGTTCTATAATAGGTGGCTTGGTCCAGCCTGGAATTACCACCGGATGTAACTCTTGTCCAAAGTTTGCACTGGAAATTGATTTAATTTAAACTGATTGCTTATAAGGATTCCCCTCAAAATCACTATATTGTGCATTCATGTTTACTTTGGATACAAAAGGTGTAAACTAATATAGTTAATGAAAGTTGACACAGTTTTTATACTTGCATCCGACACTGGCTTCTTATGTTTTGAATATATTCCTTTTAGAGGACCAGTGTGCTTCAGTGTTATAATATTATTTACACTCGACATTGCATTTAATAAAGAATTAGATGTACCATGTAAGGCAGGAATAGCATATAAATATAAGGCATATAAATATGATGTGTCTGTGTCTTTAAAGGAATTGTAGCTTGCCATGTGTCTGGAGATCCTCATTTCTACACCTTTGATAAAGTGATGCACAGTTTCATGGGTACATGCACTTATATTCTGGTGGATGTTTGTGACAAGAGAAGTATCATCCCAGTGACCATCAAAGGGAAAACAGAAGACCGGGGGCAAAAAGCAGCTACATACCTCAAAGAAGTGTATATAGATGTTTATGGCATACGCATTACACTGCAGAAAGACAGAAAAACTCTGGTAAGGATCTCCATTTATAAATGGAAAATTTGCTGAAAGTTCAAGTTGATCCTCTATGCTTTGTGACATGTGCAAGTTTATATGTAAACTTTTCCATACATTGATATAATTTACATTTATTTTTTATCTTTTTCTGTCAGTTGTGAGTTCCTACCTGAAGTGTTTTGTTTATTCTGCTTTTTAACAACAGGTGGGTGATACACGCATCCAAACTCCATGGGCTGGGCATATGGCAGGGGTTTCCATCGCTACTGCAGGTCTTTACACTGTTGTGAGCACTGACTTCGGAGTGATTGTGAAATTTGATGGAAATCATCACCTGGAGGTCATCCTCCCTGATTCGTATTATGAAAAGGTCAGTTTTTTATACATTTTCTTTTAGGGTCAGGAAAGACAGAGAATCGATAGATAAAAGCAAATATTATATAGTTCCTACAGGTTTCCATGCTTGCTAAAACCAATTCTAGAGCAAATGACAAAAAAATTATTTTATAAAGTGATGTAGTACAAGGTCCCCTACAATCACATACAAAAGCACTTTTACATTGCCTTAATAAGGTAGTAATTTGTGAAGCCTTATTATCTACTGTTGTAAATGTGATATACTGTGGTAGTTTTATATGTCAATATTCTGCTGATCACAACAAACAATATTATGTTCACAGTGTGTAATCTATTCTTGCTCATTTATACAGGTGTGTGGATTGTGTGGTAATTTCAACGGTGAGCAGAATGACGAATACCTCATGCCAAATCTACTTCAAGCATCTAATGTAACACAATTTGGAAACAGCTGGAAGTCAGAAGCAGACAGTGACAAAAAGTAATTTCCAAAACTGAATAATTTGTTGTCATGTTTATACAAATGTAGCCACAATTATTCCACAGTAATAACTTATTCCAGTTAGGTATCGACCTAATACCATTGGTGTCAAATTTATGTGTGTTTACTAGCACTTTAAACAACAGTACAATGCATTAAAACAGGTCGGAAAGTGGAACACATTAGAATCAACAACCCATGCTCACTCTTAATATTACTTGCTTTTCACCAAACTCTGCTTGCTCTTGTTATGCTCAAGTGACCTCCATCAACATTGCAGATTGTAGTAAAAACACAAGTTAACAACTACATATCAAATGCGTTCACATTTGACATATGGATTCACTCAGTAGTTGAATTGGTGGTATGGAAATGTAGAAGTGGATGTATGAAAAATGTAATGGGAAAGAAAGAGATTATAATTAAATAGCTTTAAAATAAGGGCAGCAAGCAAGGTGGCGGTATGGCATACCACCGTATACACCCCCACTTCGACCACAGGTTTTACTGATGTTTGAACTTGCGCCTTTTAAACGCCAGTGGGAACCCAGCTGCAGTTTAATTAGGGTAAGATGATTTAAGACAGTCTGATTTCCTTTGGGATAACAAAGGTTGCATTAGGAATTGAGAAGTAGATATGACTGCATTTTATCGTAAAATTAATTTGCTACATGTATTAATAATTGTTTCCAAAAGTTAATGATTCACTAGGGTTTACTATAAGCAAGCTGCTTACTATGTACTAATACTATTTTATTTTCAAAATAAAAAAAAAATCTCTGTTATCCCTATGAGAATGTTAAATTTACAAAGTGCTGAGAAACCATGGGTCATAATAAATTTTTACTAATTGGCTATATACCATTTCCAAGGATGTAGGGGGCACAGTGGGCTAACAAATTGCTATGACTAGCTCTGCCCCTTTTGTAAACATGAACTCTTCTCCAATGTATTGTAGTGAGCCTATCACCACTACTAGCAGAAAGTATTCATAGAGGCATTCCATGTCACAAATGAAATCATGTGTGCATGTCTTGGAGGAATTCCACTCATTTCTTTGGCAATACATTATAATGTAATCTTTCTTAATGTTTTCATCATTATTATTATTATTTATTTATAAAGCGCCAAACATATTTCCAATAACTGTTACATTGTGGGGATTACAAATAGTGACAAACAAATATATAGTAGCTTAGATCTGCAAACTGGCACAAAGGGTAAAAGGGTCTTTCTGCTAGAAAAGGTTACGCAAAACATGTGACGAAGTACTTTGGGAAGCTGGTTTAGAAGTGGAGCGAACAGGTAGATAAGGAACCAGGACCTGAGGGAATAGATCTCCCTAAAGAGTTGGGCCTTGATGAAGTGCTCAAAGGATGCAGAGTTGGGAAATTGGCATGGTGCAAGGCATGGAATTCCACAGAAGATGTGCAGCTCCGTGCCAATTTTGGAGGTATTAACGAAAGATGTTTTGAGTGAGCATGAAATCACTAGTGTAAACAAATCATTAGCAAACAGCCAATCACAAGTCACCCACCCGCAAATAATATAGTCTATCAGCTCTAGTTCCGGTCTGCATGTGTCCACAGTTGTGCTAACAAGTCTTTGCTTACTGTTATAATGCCCCCATCCCGCTTATCCAGGCACATGCAGACATGAGTGGCAGAATCAGTCAAATCTACATGGGCGCATATGTGTGCACCCACTTTTCTGGGCATACACAGAGTGTTATCACACAAGATACACTATGTAAACTGGTGTAGTATTCACTTCAGCCTCTAACTTAACAGCAAATGTGTTTATTTCTTTTTTTCACAATTTATTTAGTAATTTAACAAAATGTCTTTATTTTGCACAGTTTACTAATTTTCACATGTTCATAATAATTTATTTTTAAATTGTAATACTGTATATAATGCTTATATCTGTAATAACAATTTGGAACAATTTATTTTTCTTTTCAGCTGCGTGGATGATACAAGGGTGGACCTAGGCCCACAATGCAGTGTTGCCCAACGGCCAGGCATAGAAAATCAGTGCAATGTACTTCTCTCAGACACATTCAGACCTTGCCATCATTTAGTTGATCCAGAGCAGTTTGTCCAGTCCTGTCTATATGATATGTGCAAATACAATGGCATGCTGTCAACTCTGTGTGCTGTATTCCAAGCCTATGTTGACGCGTGTAGAACACAAGGAGTAAAGATTACATGGAGAAATAAAAATTTCTGTCGTAAGTACCCAACTGCATTTGGTGACAAGACAGAATACAATAATTATCTCAAATAAAACTATAAGCACAGTGAGGAGCAGATTATTTGTCTTTGTAAGTAGTTGAGTGCATTCAACCTGTAAAAAAGTATACGAGTTTAGTGCCAATATTATTCAAAAGCTGTAGGTTCTTGTACCCATTAGTCAAATGCTTTAAAATCTGCAACAGATGATACATTACATTATTACTGTATTGATTTTGTTCACTTGCCTATGTCACTGGTCTTTTAACATTAAATGGAAATACATTTTAGGATGCAATGCTTTAACAAACACATTTTAATTTTAGAATACTATATGTTACAGAAGTATGTACATATCGAAATATGTTCCTTATAAAATCATAGAGGGGTGTATTATAACATTAACAAAGGTTGAAATCTGCACGAATTCCACAGCAACCAATTTGTTTTAATTACCTAAAATGCACTAGACAAAAAAAAGCTAACTGCTGATTGACTGCCAGGGTTTTAGCCTAAATTTCCACTTTTCAGCAACATTAGTAACTACCTCTAACTGATGTCAGTTCTTATTCTTGTGTCTTCCGTTTCGGGGATTTTTGTCTATTTAGTTTTTTATTTCTACAATGTTTTTTGTTGCAGCCTTGACCTGTCCAAAACACAGCCACTACACAGACTGTACGTCTCTCTGTCCATCTACCTGCACTAACATCTATGCCCCAGATGTATGTGACAAACCAACTGCCTGTATGGAAGGCTGTGCCTGTAATGATGGGTATGTGCTTAGTGGGGACGAATGTGTGCCACTCAAATCATGTGGCTGCAGGGATTCCAATGATAACTACTACAGTGTAAGTAAAGACATAAATACTAATATCAATGGATTGTTGCAGAAAGGCAGACTTTATTATTAGATTATTTAGGTATATGACAGTAATGTAGTTCAGTTAATAAAATAAACTACTAAATATAAAAAGTTTGCATCTTTAAGAGTATGGTGAAGAAATAACTTGTCTGTTCGCTGTGCCAAATGTTTATAATGCATCTACATAAGGACACTTAAAAATAAATTGACAGATATATCTAGATACTTATTAAATATATATATATATATATATATATATATATATATATATATATATATATATATATATGACTAGTCAAATATTATTATGCACAAAAGGGCCAATTAATATGTAAATATCTGAAAGCTGCTGGACTTCAGTTATGCAGGTCAACTCCAACACTAGATTTAAATATTATAGATAATTAAGTGTTCCTGCTGCTCCATCTATTTTGTTCATAGCTATCCATAATCCAATTTCAAGTTTTTTTATATTATATTAACATGGTTATTTAGAGTTTAGTCAGAACAACTTATTAAAGTAATTTAATCGTTTTCCAATAATTATTGTCTATGCGATTTGTGTGGTTCCAAAGCACAAGTAATTTATTTAGCAAAAGTATAACAGTTCAATAAATAATTGTACAATTCTGGGTCCAGCATACAGTCATTCAGTCCTGAAGTCTGTGGTCAATGTGACTACCTACTGGTCCCAGGGCCTCTGTTTATATACACTCAGTGATACAGTGAGAACAATACAGATGATTTGGCAAGTTTCCATAGGTTCAGGCTACAGGAAGGTCCAGTGTGCAGTAGTCCATAGGTCAGTTCAAACGGGGATAATTTTCCAAGGGTGGGGTTCAGCTCTCCAGAGGATGAATACTAGTTTTCCCGCCAAGAACTAGTTCAAACTGGTCTATGAATCAATGAATGAACTGAATGTCTGCGGGGATTAGAATGATACCAAACATGACATGCTTCCTGTGACCTGAACTTTAGATATCACTAAAGTGCATATAACATTATAATATTCGACTATAAACTAAATAACATCTGCTCATAAACAACTGTGGATTGGAACTAAAATATGAACTATATACAAGTGAATGTGTAAGTGCAAATGTATGTGTGCGTTATTTATTGTGCGATTGCACCATGACACGTGGTGTAGTGATTGTAATCAAACAGTAAAACAATACTAATCAATATACCTTCTTTCATCCAATTATTCGACTTTGACAAACTAATAATAGCTTACCTACACTTACATAAAGTGTACACAAACGGTAAAATATTTAATAAATTCCGGCAATCATATAGTGAACAGTGATGCTTGAAAAGATTTTTCATATCTAGGTGACATTAATGAAGAACTTCATTGAGCAATAAACTTTCAGTGTAACGCTCTCTTCCACCAAATAACAGAACTGGAAAGGTCTGTTGTCCTGAACCTATAGTATTTATAAATACAAACCCTGCTGATCAGTCAATTTTTTGGCCTCTTCCATTAGGGAAATTGACAAAGTCACCCCCCCCCCTCAACCCCCTGACTACCTTCTGCAATTTTTTCCAAGTCAATTTTATCTACCAGGCATTTCCATTGCTTTTGTATATGGCTTTGCTCTCTGAATTGGATAAAGTTGTATTCAGATATCAGTCTTGTATTGTATCCAAGAGTGAGAAAAAGAAAGCACCCTGGTGCAGAGTTTCCTGTAAATATGCAATCTGAACATATAGTCAAAAATATGTGTTTGGGATGGTGCTTTTTTTACACGCGGATTGTCAGTTACACAGATCTTGAGATACGTAGAATCATGTAAATATGGCATAAAGAGCATAGAGATCCACACTGGCGTATTGATGCAGCAGTAATAAAGATACATCATCAGCTTGATATTAATGTCCACCGTAGCTCCTCCCCCTGCCAAATGATTAACCTGCACCTGTGCTATAGTCTGGGCTAATTACCACTAAAGCAGGTAGAGGGGGATGGCAATCATGGGAAAGATAAAGTAATGTTTTTAGAACAAGTTGCGGGAGCATCACTAAATCAAAGTAATCTGAACGTATTAGGCTTGTTTCCTGCATTCATATTTCAATGAACTTAAGCATCTGTCTGTTATATTTTACTGATGACAGCAGGGGGTATATTTACTAAACTGCAGGTTTGAAAAGAGGGAGATGTTGTCTATAGCAACCAATCAGATTCTAGATTTCATTTATTTAGTACATCCTACAAAATGACAGCTAGAATCTGATTGGTTGCTATAGCCAACATCTCCACTTTTTCAAACCCGCAGTTTACGAAATATACCCCTAGATCTTGTTGGAAAAATACTTTACAATAAATGCAAACTACTTGTTTTGAAGAAAATATCATAAAAACATCCTTCTATATGAAACAGATAGATTAATTAGATCAGTAAAATAATGTGTACTATATGTTCTCACAGATTGAAGAAAGCTGGATTACTCCACATTGCACTCAGAAATGTCAGTGCAAGGCGGGCAACCAAATAAGTTGCAAGCAATTTAGCTGCGCTCATGGGATCTGTAGTGTGAACAATAATGGCAATTACAACTGTAAACCTACAGGTGAGTAGGTAGTGGTAGCGTTATTAAAGGTACACCATCAAAATTTTGTATAAGTAACATTTATGTTTAAACTTAATGTTAAGGAGGATGTAGCTGTTATGTTCTATATAGACTCTGGATAAATTATGCACAAATTCTTTACAAAAGTTTCAAGTTGACCGGTTTTATTGTGTGCAGCTTCATCTAGTATCAATGTAATATTTCTCTCTCAGTTCCAGGGGCTTGTCACTTTTAACTTTGTTGCATAAGGAGCTATAACATACAGTGCTACTCACGGGTTTACTATGTTCTCAGGTGTGATTCTCTAAAACATAAGGATCTAGATGGTTTCACAACTAAATGCATATGTAACCAGAATTTAAATAAGGATACAGAGTTTTTCTGCACAAAGGTGCAGATTGGCATCCCAGTGATCCTTGCCAGCCCTTTCCCCTCTGATAACCAATTCTATATATATATATATATATATATATATATACTGCTTAGTTCAATGATCCAGTGTCTGAGGGGTAACCTAGAGCAAATTCTGCACTAGGTACCCGTAGCTCATACATACACCACTGCTGCACTGGCTTGTATGTTCTCCCCGTGTTTTGCATGGGTCGCACAGTTCAAAAGCATACTAGTGTGTCTTTGGAAGGGAATTAGATTGTAAGATCATGAGGCAGGGACTGATGTGAATGATTCCATAGAATAGCAGCTAAGTGTGCCCATGATGGCTGCCTCAGTCTCTGCAACAATGTAAAGTACTTTAAGTTTTATTGGGAGAAAGACATTATATAAATAGCAAATTATTATTATTATTATTATTATTATTATTATTATTATTATTATTATTATTATTATATGCTGCCCAATGATGGCCAGTATATATACTATTACATTTTGCCATAGTTTTATTTTTCTAGTCTTAACATGTGTCTAACATTCTACCTAGTTCTGACAAGCGATTTAGAAACTATTTGGTTATCATAGTATTATCACTTGCAGCTTTTTTTTTATTTTTAATTAAATAGTTTTTATCAAACCTTTTCATTTTTTACATGAACAAAAAGAAGAAAATAGAAGCAAATTTACAACATGTCACAATGTCGCTGGCATTCTGCTCCAAATTAACCAATAGGACATCTAAAACCCTCTTATATCATGGCTTCAGCTGTAAAGATTCACATTGGCATAATAACCAGACATAGTAGACATTTTATGGGATGAAGGCAAATAACAATCTGTTAAAATAATAAGGGTTAGTAAGTTTCTTCTCTGGGACAAGTGATATGTTGGTAATTTGTCACAGTGGATAGATTGTTAGTAATGTAAATTGTTGTTTTTACTACATTCTCTAACTATGTGCGTCTTTTGCAGGTTATTCCAAGTGTACTATAGCAGGTGACCCTCACTATCACACTTTTGATGGCCTTGCCCATCATTTCCAGGGAAAGCAAACCTATATGGTAACACGGACATCCTCTTCTTTACCGGATTATATGGAACCATTTAAAATTGAGGGCACAAATGAACCCATGTTCTTCTTTAGTAAATTCACCTTGCTGAAGGAGCTGCACATCGAGGTTTACAACCACATTATATCATTCAGACAAAACAAGATACTAGTGGTAAGTCTAGCAAAGAAATAATATATATATATATTGTAACAAAGAGAGGCATTTAGTTGGCAATATGCAGAGAAAGCATGGAAGTAGAGTAAAACATTTGTGCAGTTATGCACCTAGATTGATGACTTATTTGTAACAAACAATAGTTTAAGTTTGGTTAACTTACATGATAGAGAAATCCTTCCTTTCAGCAAACAGACAGGGCATGTCTGTTAGTACAAACAGAGCCAGTGATGGCGTGTTTCCTTTTAAAGAGAAGGTGGGTGTGTCACCTGTCCATCAAGCTAAGGCTGGGGGAGGAGTATCAGGTTTAAAAGCTTGTTTGTATCATTTATGCACTGAGACCAACGCTAGGTAAGCTGGCTGGTCCTGAGAGAGAGCTGGTCTATGTATAGCTAGCGTATAGGGTCTCCATAATTGCTGTGAAAGTATACAGTGTCCAAAAATTTACCATCCTGACAATAAAGCTACATAAAAAGGAAGAAGTTGTTCGCGTGTGCTTCTGCAGTAGCGGGCTCTTGCCACAAGAGGTGTCAGGAGTGGGATGCTCCGGGAAGCAAGTTTCCGCTACCCAACCCGCGCAGAATTCAACATGGAGGAAGTACTGAGAACCCTCGTGAATGTGGCCGCTGCGCAGCAACAGCAGCAAGCTCAGATGCTACGAGTTGCCGAGGCACAGGTGGAAAACACAAGGCTCTTAAGAGAAGAGTTAAACCAGGTGAGACATGACAGAAATGAACCACTTGGTCCTGTTGTCCAGAAAATGTCGCCAGGTGATGACATAGAAGCATATCTGGTGTCCTTTGAGAGACTTGCGAAAAGGGCAAAATGGCCTCCTAAAGATTGGGCTGAGAGGCTGGTGCCATATATGACTAGTGAAGCTCAGCGAGCGTATATGGATCTAGATGAGGAACGGGCCTCTGTTTATTTGTGCCTAAAGTCGGAGATATTGGCTCGCATTGGAGTTTCCGGGCCAGGCCGAGGCCAGCGCTATCACCAATGGCGCTATGATAAAGAAAAACCGGTCAGAGCGCAAGTGGCTGAGCTTTCTAAAATTTTAAAGAAATGGCTGCAGCCTGAGAAGAATTCGCCTTCTCGGATTATTGAAGTTCTGACAATAGATCACTGCATCCGGGGGCTGAACCGCAATTTGCAAAGGTGGGTTCTGCAATCAGACCCACAAATTTATGACGAGCTTGCCACTGTGGTAGAAAGGTTTTGTGCGCTACAGCAAATGACTAAAGAACCTGCATTTGTGCCAAAGCAGCTGCCACGCCAAAAGCCAGGTTTGACAATCCTTGCTACAGGGCCCAATGGCAAAACTGCTTCGCACAGAGGGCCAGGTGCAAAGCCGTCTAATCTGAAGTGTTTTGAATGTGGTGAGCCAGGTCACTTTAAGGCAGAGTGTCCTAAACTACCGGAACCCATGGACTGTTCCATGGCACATATTGGGCCTGCTTTTCCAAGCTGTTTTACCATGAGTCCCACATCAGGAAGTCCTTGTTTGTTCCGGGTGACTGTGCTAATCAACCAAAACCTTGTTCTGGCCTTGGTTGACTCGGGGAGTGAACTCTCATTGGTTTCCAGCTCTGCCTTACCCGAAACCATAACTTCTCGGTTGCCCAAGGTGAAGGTTCTTTGCGTACATGGCACGACAGAGGAGTATGAAAGAACAATACTACCAGTCACACTCAAAGACAAAACTGTTATGGTGGTAGCTGCCATAGCACCTAAACTCCCATATCCACTCATTTTGGGGGCGAGACTTCCCACTGTTTAATGATGTCCTCGGTGAGCAGATCCGGCAGGACATGCCGGCAACTGATGCAACGGTCGGAACCCCGTGCTAAAAGGAACCGCCTAAGAGTCCACCACATCTAGACATCGATCTTTGGGAACCGCCAAACCGGAATGCCATCCTGGGAGTCATAGCAGGAGTTCCACAAAAGCATTCACCTGCGGGGAAACATGGACAGTCCAAACTAGCATTGGTCGGTGATGTCGCAGATGAGCCCACCCCGCCTGTCAGTGAGGATACGGACTGGTCTGCAATACCACTTTTGTTTCCTCTGCAGGACTTTGCTCGAGACCAACTTAATGATGCTACTTTGGAACATGCCTTTAAAAGTGTTACTGAGGTAAATGGGGTAGCGAAAGCCGCCCAGCCTGCAGAAGGTATACCATATTTTATTGTTAAAAATAATTTCCTGTATAGAGTTGCTAATGTACAGGGGGAAAAAGTAGAACAATTAATGGTTCCTCAGGTCCATGTAACCCTAGTGTTAAAAGCAGCACATAGACATGTCTGTGGGGGACACCTAGGGGAGGATAAAACACGGGAGCGAGTTCTGCTTAGGTTTTACTATCCCGGGGTACACATGGCAGTGAAATAGTATTGCCGGTTCTGTCCCAATTGTCAGAGAACCTGTCCCAAACCCATGTACAGGGCACCTCTCATTCCAATACCATTAGTACAAGTTCCCTTTGAACAGATAGCTATGGACCTTGTGGGGCCACTGGAAAAATCTGCACGTGGGCACCAATATATACTAGTGGTGCTTGACTATGCAACCAGGTATCCAGAGGCAATTCCCCTACGAAACATAAAGTCCAGCACCATAGCTAGAGAACTTGTATTGATGTTTACACGTTTGGGAATACCCAAACAAATTCTCACAGATCAGGGTACTCCATTCATGTCTAAACTGATGAAGGACATGTGCCGGTTGCTAGGGGTTACGGCGCTTCACACCTCTGTATACCATCCACAAACAGATGGCTTGGTGGAACGCTTTAACTGCACATTAAAGCACATGCTCAGGAAAGCAGTGGCTCAAGAAAAAAAAGATTGGGACACTCTTATTCCCTATTTGATGTTTGCCATCCGTGAGGTACATCAAGCTTCAACAGGGTTTAGTCCCTTTGAGTTATTGTTTGGGAGACAGCCCAGGGGTATCTTGGATATGTTAAAAGAAGGGTGGGAGCAGCATGGTCCCAGGGAGCCAAATCTGGTCCAATTTGTGTCCCAAATGTATGAGAGGCTAGGAAAGATAGGGCCCATTGTGCAGCAACATGTAAAAGAGGCTCAGGAACGACAGAGAAAAAGTTATGATAAAAGTGCTGTTGTTCGATCTTTCAAGCCTGGGGACAAGGTCCTAGTCCTGGTTCCCACCCAGGAAAGCAAACTTTTCGCCCATTGGCAGGGTCCATATGAAGTTCTAGAGGCTATCAGTCCTGTCAATTACAGACTCCGCCAGTTAGGTAGGAGAAGGGAGGAGCAAATATATCATGATAACCTCCTTAAACCTTGGCATGATGAGGAAACCTCTCCTCAGGTAGTGAGTACTGCCATTGAAAAGTCCGAAGTGCCCATAGAGCCAGCTTTGTCCATTCAGCAGAGACAACAGACTGAAGAAATGATTCGCCGGAACAGGGATGTCTTCTCTTCCATTCCTGGGCGCACTGCCTTAATCGAACACGACATTGTCACTGCACCAGGAGTCATTGTAAAGCAGAAGCCATATCGTATTCCAGAAGCCAGACGGGTGGACGTGAGAAAAGATGTCGAGAAGATGCTCCAGTTAGATGTGATTGAAGAGTCCACTAGTGAGTGGAATAGTCTGATTGTGCTTGTCCCGAAACCCAATGGGACAATTAGGTTCTGCAATGACTTTAGGCGCCTAAACAGTATGTCGCAGTTTGATGCCTATCCGATGCCACGTGTGGATGAACTAGTGGAAAATCTTGCTGGTAGCAATTATTTAACAACCCTTGATCTAACAAAGGGTTATTGGCAAGTTTCCCTGACTTCCACGGCCAAGCCAAAGACTGCATTTTCCACCCCTGATGGTCTCTATCAATATAAAGTCCTACCCTTTGGGTTCCATGGGGCACCTGCCACCTTCCAAAGGGCCATGAATAAATTGCTACGACCTCACACAGCTTATGCAGCCGCTTACCTGGACGATATAGTGATTTATACCCCAGACTGGGGATCACATTTAGCCAAAGTTGAGGCGGTCTTAGCTTCATTAAGGTCAGCAGGGTTAACAGCTAACCCAGAGAAATGTGCCATAGCCATGAGAGAAGCCAAATATTTGGGGTACGTTGTTGGTCGAGGGCATGTAAAACCCCAGCTAGATAAAGTGGAGGCAGTCAAAAATTGGGCAAGACCAGAAAAAAAGTCGCAGTTAAGAACCTTTTAAGGCTTAGTAGGTTACTACAGGCGGTTTGTATGCCACTTCGCCACTAGAGCTGCTCCACTAACGGACATGTTAAAAATAAGTTGTCCAAATAGATTAACCTGGTCTGATTCTGCAGAAACCGCCTGGTCTGATCTTCGGTTAGCTCTTTATTCCTCCCCAGTTCTACAAGCACCGGATTTTACCCGAAGGTTCTTCCTCCAAACTGATGCTTCTGGTGTTGGCCTAGGTGCAGTCGTGTCACAGGAGAAGAATGGAGTAGAAAATCCTGTCCTGTACTTAAGTCAGAAGTTGCTTCCAAGGGAACAAAAATATGCCACTGTGGAGAAAGAATGTCTTGCCATAAAATGGGCTACAGAAGCTCTGCGCTATTATCTCCTAGGCAGAGAGTTCATCCTAATTACAGACCATGCACCATTGAGATGGATGCAGAACAACCGGGAGGTAAATGCCAAGGTAACCCGCTGGTTCTTGGCACTAGAACCTTTCAAAATCTCAGTAGAACATAGACCTGGGATTCTACACAAAAATGCAAATGCGTTGTCACGGTAATATGCGCTCCTCGCGAAGTTCCCGTCCCCCTACTTGGAGACACTAGGGGGAGGGATATGTAACAAAGGGAGGCATTTAGTTGGCAATATGCAGAGAAAGCATGGAAGTAGAGTAAAACATTTGTGCAGTAATGCACCTAGATTGATGACTTATGTGTAACAAACAATAGTTTAAGTTTGGTTAACTTACACGATAGAGAAATCCTTCCTCTCAGCAAACAGACAGGGCGTGTCGGTTAGTACAAACAGAGCCAGTGATGGGGCGTTTCCTTTTAAAGAGAAGGTGGGTGTGTCACCTGTCCTTGAAGCTAAGGCTGGGGGAGGAGTATCAGGTATAAAAGCTTGTTTGTATCATTTATGCACTGAGACCAACGCTGGGTAAGCTGGCTGGTCCTGAGAGAGAGCTGATCTATGTAAAGCTAGCGTTTAGGGTCTCCATAATTGCTGTGAAAGTATACGGTGTCAAAACATTTACCATCCTGACAATAAAGCTACATAAAAAGGAAGAAGTTGTTCGCGTGTGCTTCTGCAGTAGCGGGCTCTTGCCACAATATATATATATATATATATATATACAAGACAACCCATGCATGATACTCATGCATTCTTGTCAAATCAAGCTACTTAAGGTGATAAAAAGGTTCTTGTCATGCATTTGGGCCTAGCCCAGGCCTCCTCGGGGGAAGAGCGTTACTTCCCGACGCAAGCGCCCTTTTTTAACGTGGTTTTGTCCACATGTCACCACCTCATAATTTTTCTCCATCACCTCATCCTTCATCTTCATCGCCACATCCTTCATCAAGCTACTTAAGGTGTTAAAAACTCCCCACTGTCACCCCCGGCAACCACCAACCACCCCCAACTGTCAGTTCTCCTTCAAGAAATATATAGGTCAGTGTATAACTCTGCCTAGCAGGTGGCGCTGCAGCTTGGGTTTTTTTTTCCCACGCACGCCACTAGGCATTTATATAGTAGATATATATATATATATATATATATATATATATATATTACAATGAGGAATGTCACATATCAGTCTTTCAGTTACCAATGGAACCTTTTTCCACGGCAAAACACTATTTAGCGCGTGACTGGGAATCTCTCACAGGGGGAAACACATTATTTTATGTGTTGATCAAACTGTTGCTGGTTGCTACTTTAGCTTTCTTTCTATGTAACACTTGTCATCTCTCTGTTAAAGTATAAACCACTCATCATAGCTGTTTAGCACTGGGGTTGATTGAGGATTTTTTCTTGAGGGGGGGTGCACACTGCTGTTTTTTATTTGTTTTGCTTTTTAAATAGTGCTGGGAAAAAGTTTTTAATTACTTATTTTAATTACTGTTCTTCAAACTGTGCCATTCCAGTAGAGCCAGGACCCCAGTCCTGGGGCCCACAATATTGTTGCTGGACCTCTCCCTTTGGACATAATAGTTAAGCAGCAATGTTTCAGTGATAGATTATATATGAATCTATTGTCCTCTCTCTCTCTAATTGTGGGTAGATTAAAAAGCATAATACTGCCAAAATTTCAACTTTCATAGGAATATATATTTGGACATGAAGGCACAATAAGGAAGGTCTTGGAAGAAATTTGCCTTAATTTCTTCTATGTACAGTAGAATGTACAGGTTGTTTTGACAATGTTTAGGTCACAATGTTTTTTTTCCCAATTGTTTGCTAGCTGAATAGAGTAAGAACAGTACCCCCTGCACTTCCACATGAAGGAATCCATATTTACCAGAGGTCAACAAGGATCATCTTGGAAACTGATTTTGGTCTTTCTATCAGCTTTGATGGCAATGAAAACGCAGGTAGGCTGTAAACTGAAATAAAATACTAAATAAAGTATACTGGGACCATCTGCTTTAAAAATGCAGAATCTCTCACACTACCATGATTTGGTAGGGTTATAGTTTAAATTATCTGCAATCTTTAGGGTCCTAGCTGTACTTTTGACATGAACATTTTTCAATGATATGCAACATGATTCATTTTGGGATGCCTCAATACATTTTCTCATAAAAATAAAGAGGGGTAATTGTCGGTGGACAACATGCTGCCTTTCTTAAAAAGACTGGATCAGCAGGAGCAAGGTGAGAGAGGCAGACATTGCTGCATTCTCCTTTCTTCTGCCAAATGTTTTTTTTGAGACATGAAGCCTACTCGAAGTGTGCTGGAGCTGGGGAGCAAGCAGGATGCTGGGGGAACTGCAATAGAACCTGATTGCTAGACCCCCTCTAACTTTGCTGCCAACAAACGGTGTTTTAAAATAAAGCAAAATGTAACTAAAAATAAAAATACTAGATCGACTAATATGCAATTTTTTTTGCAATTAGCATTTCATCTAGAGTTTAGAGCGACGGTTCCTAAACTGTGCGCCGCGGCTCCCAGGGGTGCCGCGGCGCTGTCACTGGGGTGCCGCAGGCTAGCCATAAAAAAAAAGAAAGAGCACATAAACTTACCAATCCGCCGGGAGCCGGGACCCAGCAGCCTCCTCTCTCCCACAGCTGTCACTGAATATCGACGTCAGTAACAGCTGCGGGAGAGAGGAGGCTGCAGGGTCCCGGCGCCCGGCGGATTGGTAAGTTTATGTGCTCTTTCTTTTTTTTATGGCTGGGAGAAGCGGAGGAGGACAGCGGGAAGTGGAGGAGGACAGCGGGCAGCGGAGTAGGACAGCAGGCAGCGGAGGAGGACAGCTGGAAGCGGAGGAGGACAGAGGGCAGCGGAGGAGGACAGAGCGCAGCAGAGTGACAGAGGGCAACAGAGAGACAGAGTGCTGCAGAGGGGGGCAGCGTGACAGAGGGCTGCAGAGGGGGCAGAGTGCCTGGATGCAGAGGGGGCAGTGTGACAGAGGGCAGAGGAGGGGGGCAGAGGAGGGGTACAGCGTGACAGAGGGCAGAGGAGGGTGACAGAGGGCAGAGGAGGGGGACAGCGTGACAGAGGGCAGTGAGAGGTGACAGAGGGCAGAGGGGGCAGTGTGACTGGATGCAGAGGGGGAAGTGTGACAGAGGGCAGAGGAGGGGGACAGTGTGACAGAGGGCAGAGGAGGGGGACAGAGGGCAGATGAGGGGTACAGCGTGACAGAGGGCAGAGGAGGAGGACAGAGGGCAGCGGAGGAGGACAGAGGGCAGCGGAGGAGGACAGAGGGCAGCAGAGTGACAGAGGGCAACAGAGTGACAGAGTGCTGCAGAGGGGGGCAGCGTGACAGAGGGCTGCAGAGGGGGCAGAGTGCCTGGATGCAGAGGGGGCAGTGTGACAGAGGGCAGAGGAGGGGGGCAGAGGAGGGGTACAGCGTGACAGAGGGCAGAGGAGGGTGACAGAGGGCAGAGGAGGGGGACAGCGTGACAGAGGGCAGTGAGAGGTGACAGAGGGCAGAGGGGGCAGCGTGACTGGATGCAGAGGGGGAAGTGTGACAGAGGGCAGAGGAGGGGGACAGTGTGACAGAGGGCAGAGGAGGGGGACAGAGGGCAGATGAGGGGTACAGCGTGACAGAGGGCAGAGGAGGAGGACAGAGGGCAGAGGAGGAGGACAGCGTAACAGAGGAGGGGGACAGCGTGACAGAGGGCAGTGAGAGAGGACAGTGTGAGAGATGGCAGAGGGGGCAGCATCAGAGGGGGCAGCGTGAGAGGGGGCAGAGTGACTGGATGCAGAGGGGGCAGTGTGTCTGGATGTAGAGGGGGCATTTTTGCATACAACTAAATAAGTATTTCTGTCCTGACCTAAATACTTATTACATTTTTTTGACCCAACTACTTCTAAAACAGGACTGCTCAGTAATTATTTTGGAGGGGTGCCTTGAAAAAATTTGGAGACTCTAAGGGTGCCGTGAACTGCAAAAGTTTGGGAACCACTGGTTTAGAGCAAACCATTGGTTGTGTCTGAAATCCCCCACATCCACCCTTAGGACAAGCTTTAAAATTCTGCATTTCAAAAGTAGAACCCACTGTGTGTGTCAACCTAAAACTACATTTATATCACATTAAGTTTGCTATAAGTTTTGTTTTGTACAATGTATTTTTCAGCAAACATAGCTAAGTTTGGAAACTGTTCGCTAAACACTTTATTTGCACGTATAGTGGATGTATGCGCAGATTTCTATTGAAAATGGGAGTTTAGGCAACCTCTGAGCAGTTGTAGAACCCCAGTCTGTTTGTTTTCTGGAAAAACTGTGTACCAATTCACAAATAAGGGCCACATCTCCAAACTTAGACAGTTGGCTCCACTTTTGCACAATGCCATATCTGTGCATATTTGCAATTCACTTAGTTATGCCTATGGCCCTCCTCAGTTCTCTGATCATACATCTAGCCCTGCACACCTCTGCAAACAACTCTATTTTTATGCTGAAACTATACTCTACATTCAAGCACCTTGGTGCATAAGTGCACAGGAAAAAGTCATTGTTGCAATACTATATGGTTCCCAATTATAAGTTCATCTCATAATTAATGTGGGAAAAAATGGGATTATCCTGGCAAAATCAGGAAACTAAGTACTTGCTTGATTGATTTTTCAGCTGTGCTAAACTGTGTTAACCTTGTTCTATCTTTTACTTCATACCAGAAATCACAATGCCAAACACATACAAAGAGGTGCTTCAAGGGCTTTGCGGAAATTTTGATGGAAGGAGCTCAAATGATTTTACCAGTCCTGATGGGAGGTTAATCAGGGATGTTGAAACATTTGGTGAAAGCTGGAACATCAAGTCATTAACACCCAGTTCAAGATTTAGGTCAGTCCTGTGTGGTATCATCATTGTGTATAATGTTCTATGAAATTATCCTCATATGTTCTTTATTTGCCAGTAAGTAATATGCAGTAAAGTTGGTCGGTTATAATTGTTTAAAAAATAAAAAAAGTCTGTAACATCTTTCTAAGTAGTTTCAAATGTGTAACATTAACCTTATTTTTAATGTGTTTATATTAAACAATGTACAGTAATGTATACATTTTAAACCTAAAATATAAAGGAACATTGTATATTTTTGACGGGATGACAGTTACAGCAGGGGGTTATTTTAAATTGATTTTTAGCACAATCTATATTAAAAAAAAGTCAACTGTACGTTGTGTCTAATGTAAAATAATTATAACATCCTGGGGGTTTTTTCGCAGACGTGATGCCGTGGCAGCATTGCAAGAAGAGGATGTGGAATTAGACACAGGAGACAACCTAGTCTGTTCATCATCTGGCCTGGACTTTGTCAACAGCACTTCATTCTGTGGAGTTATGAGGGACCCCAATGGGCCATTTAGTAATTGTCATTCTTACGTGTCTCCAGAAACTTTTATTGTGTAAGTATTCCAATAAATAATTGACAAACCAACTATGAAGGCTAAGAATATCCAATATAGATATTTTATTATCACAATCACTTAAATATACACTGCTCGCCATAAATGCACAAAATATGTTATCTGTATGGGACCAATCATTAAATGTCCTTTATCTTCTTAATGTTTTTATCTTTGTATTTACAAGCACAATAAATATCTTTGCAATGGTACTGTGCTTATCTTGCTGTTTCTTCTGTCACTATATTTATAGGGACTGTCTCTTTGACACATGTGCTGAGTTCCAAAGCAAAGAATTACTCTGTATCAACGTTGAACAGTACGCACTTGCCTGCCAGGAAAATGGGACTACAGTTAGCGGCTGGAGGGAATACACTGGCTGTGGTGAGCATAACAAAGTTTGCTTTAAAACACCCTAATATTCCTAAACACTTCCCCCCAATTAGTTTCCTTTCTGCCTTTCTGATGAATTCTGTAGAATAATATATAAACAATCCAGACATTGACAAAGTTCATTTCGAATTTTTCAAACAGCAATGACCTGTCCTGCTAACAGCACTTACCAGGAATGCATGAGTGCCTGCCCTGCATCCTGCAGCAACATGGCATCAGAGTCTGAGTGTGAGGCACCATGCTATGAAGGATGCCAGTGTGAACCCGGGTTCGTTCTTAGTGGTTTTGATTGTGTGCCATATAAGGAGTGTGGATGCACCTACCTCAGGACATACTACAAGGTAACATCCCTGATTATTACATCTAGTAAAGTAAGTTATATGAATTCATGGCTGTGATCTTCAGTTTTTTCTCAGGACATGACAATGAGTGTAACATTATTCTGTAAGGTATCCAATAAATATTCCCACTAATTGCAGTTTAATGACAAAATGCTATCTTCTGATTTCAGAGTAACTGGCTTGTAAAACCTTGTTTTATAATTAAATAGTAATAGTTTATAATTAGAGCCTGTCCTAGATTTGTTGACAGAACAATATTGTTTATCGTATCCCCACAATAGTTTTTTTTTGCATCCTCGCTTTATGTTGGGACAATATATATGTTGGCAACATAATTATATTTTGTGAATAAACATAGTAACAAGCTTATGTCCTGGAGCCAGGACATTTTGACACTGATGCCTGAAGTTTTGGAATGTTTTATATTTTTGAACCATTTTTCATTGGCTTTTGATTTTTGATTAGCACAACTTCATTTAGAAAGATGGGATGTGGCCTGGTTTGGTCCTGGAGGGTTGCTGTGAGGAAATGTTAATATAGCAATAGTGGTGTGGGTCATGTATTGTAATATATAGCTTTTCGGTTTGATTCTAAATATGGCACCGTTGTTCTGCTTCCAGATTGGGGAAAACTTTGTAACTGATGATTGCTCACAGAACTGTAGTTGCACAGAGGGCTCTGTAGTTTGTGACGACTTGCAGTGTGCAGCGGATGAAGAATGTTTAACAGCAAATCAGATTCTTGGATGCTATATCCGTAAGTGTCCTTCTGGAATAATTATATTGCAAGAAAACTATATATAGGTCTTTTTGCCTTTTATGTCATTTGGGAAAACAGGTACAAAGGAGCAAAGCTTCAACTAAAAAGTGATTGTAAACAGAAAAAAAGAATCTACTATTTCATCCGCCTTACCTCCTCGGACACACTTACATAGGAAGTATTCTGTATACCTCTCGGAGATCTAATAGAAAAATATGTTAGCAAATTTTTCCATAAACTGCATTTCTCCTAATTTTGTTGTGTTGGTTTATTATGCACCTTGCAGCTAGCCCTTGTCTGGAGAACCCTTGTCAGAATGGTGGTACCTGTGTGGAAGTGCCAGGAACAACAAATACCACCAGCGGTATGCGCTGTCAGTGCCCCAGCACCTACACTGGCTTGTACTGTGAAGATGAAAATGAAGGTAAGTGACAATTTAATTTTTACCATAAATCTATAGGTAACTGTAAAGAGCTATTAAGCTATTTAAAATTATGCATTATTAGAATTATGTCTCATAGCTTAAACAACCATTTCTGGAGTACATGCTCAGCCTATTATTATTAATATTATTGTTATTATCTTTGACTTATAAGGCGCCACAAAGGGTCCGCAGCACTGTACATTACATATACAGAAAACAGAACCAAGACACAACATGATACAAAAATATATACAAACACAGGTGACAGGGTAAAGCAAATCAGATTATATCTGGGACAGATAGTGAAAAGGATGGTAGAAATCATCGAGAAGAAGGCCAAAGCTTAAGAAAACAGGGAAAACAGGGTTAGCGAAGCAGGCCACAGGTACAGAGGGTGAAGGAACAGTAGAAGAAGCGCACAAGGAAAGAGGTCCCTGCTCATGAGAGCTTACATCCTAAAGGGAAGGGGGAGACACAAATAGGGTGGTACTGACTGGGGGAGAGAGCCAGGACAAGGAAGTTAGAAGTAGGACTGATAGACTTGAATAAAGAAATGAGTCTTAAGGGCACGCTTGAAGCCTTTTAGAGTAGATGCTAACCTGATGGAATGTGGAAGATCGTTCCACAGCAGGGGAGCAGCCCTGGCAAAATCCTGAAGACGAGAGTGAGAGGAGGTGATCAGTGAAGTAGTGAGGCGGCGGTCACAGGCAGAGCGGAGGGGGCGGGTCGGAGTGTAGGTAGAGATGAGATTGGAGATGTAGGGAGGGGGAGATTGACTAAGAGCTTTAAAGGTGAAGGTGAGGAGTTTAATAGCTATGTATTATCAATTTAATGATGGGTGCTATATAAGGGAAATGGCAGTCCTGAATACACTGCTGCAGAAGGTGCATTCTTACTATGTGATAACCTCTAAACTCCATCTGACTTCCATGTTGCTGGCACTCTCTCTCTTGTCCTGACTACTATTTTCTTTTTGTTTACCTGCTTGCCTGCCAACATAGAACTTAATGGAACGTTACACACACAAAATTGAGTGTCTGGCATTTAAATCATGGACTTTCTTTGCACAGTGTTGCAAAAGTCCATATGCATCATGCTTAATATACAGGCACATGAGTGGACCTGAAAGTAGGGGGCATCCTGTCATGGGCGTGCAAGTGGCGTCAAGTCACATAAGTGTGAGCATTGCCTCTTATCTTCACTGTTGTGTGTACATGCACAGGGATGTCAGAAAATTGGATGTCAGTAAACTTTTGGCCTTGGAACAAAAGAGTTTTAAATTCATTACTAAGACAGAGGTTTCCATTCTTTGTCAGCATGATGATTGCACTATTGAAATTACACAGGGAAGAGATTGACTCTCTTAAGTATATATATATATATATTTATATATATATATATATATATACATATACATATTGTGATAAAGCACGGCATGTACTCGAGTCTCACACAGCTTGGCTGAACCATTTCACTGTTTTTTGGCTGTTGTCAGGATGACTTAAACAGTTTCCGCAATGGTTACAGCAGACATCTCCAGTAAAGCATCAACATTCTCCCACAACTCTACGTCTGGCTAAACAGTAGATTAATCACTACTAGCCGGCCACTAAGTTGCATTGATGGCCCTGTCCACAAATACAAACAGTGTTTTTTATCATCCACCCCAGCACTACAAACCAACCACAGCAAACAAAAAAATTAATTACACCCGTGTGAAACACCTGTGTGTATATGCGCTGCAAGAGGAGCCTAGGGACAAATTGTAGCCTGTACCTGAAGACTAGATGGGTATTTACCTATTTCCCTATAGCAGAGGTGTGACAAATAAGCCTCTTTTCCACTCTATATATATATATATATATATATATATATATATAAAATATTTGAGTAGAGTTTTTTTTATAGGCGTTACCATTTCTTCTTGTAGACAAACACCCAGTTTATAACAGTTACCATGTGTAATAACAGTATAAAATATGTAGTCATTTTTGTAAATGTATAATAATATTGTGTTAATAAATGCATCTCTTCTCTGTTCCAGTAAACAATAGGGTCATCTACATTGTGATTGGTGTTGTGGTTGGAATCTTTGTAATCAGTTTGGTGTTTATCGCTGTTGCATATTTCTACTTCAAATCCAGGTATGTGTATTTATATGACATGAAAACATATTTAAAGGCAAATACAATAAGTGTCAGCCTAAAACAAGAGATGTGTATTGTAGAAATAATATTTAGCTTTGATTAAGTTTTCATTATAATTTGCAATTCGGAGGACCAGGATTTTGATGAACAAATTTGAGGGGAAACCAGAGATGCACAATATGATTTTTTGCATAAAAAAAAAAAATGTTTTTGCCTCAGGTGGACATGGCTAAACATTCTTTTGACCTATATTTTAAAATGCTTGATATTATATTGAGATAGTCTACCACATTCAGCCCCACAAAAAATAGTCCCCAAGTAATGTGTGTCCCCGATTATAAAAAATTCATCTAAAATTTAACAAAGGCAGTTTAAAAACAGTATGCAATAAGATATTGAAGTATGTGCCTTCCTCTTTTCCTTACTAATGTGCTGATTTATCACATGGTCCTGTACATCAAAGGGTTGCCACTGCTATTGGCGGTGATAAACACTGCCGGCGATATGAACTGGCAGCTTTTACAGACAATTGCTTCCTCATGCATTTGTCTATTTAAATTGTACCACTGCAATACATATTTTGTTATCGACATCTCAGGATGGCAATAACAGATTAAAATAATTTAAAAAATGTTTTATTCAGTGAATAGACCAGTTTTAATGAATTACGTTTTTTAAATCCTTTTTTATTTTTATAAGTAACTTTAATCTATTTTTTTAAGCTTTCCCCCTTCCACTCCACATTAATGGAGATAGAAACCCAAATTTTGGCTTTCAGTGTCACTGCGCATTTGGTTACTGTCAGACACTGACATCTGCAGTGCCCGGCCTGGCAAAATATCGTCGGAGCAGCTGAGTACTCAGCTGCCCCATGGATATATTTTTGTTAAATTGTGGCAATAAGGGACTTTTTATATCCGTGATAAGTAGCATGATAAGCAGCGTATAAAATCCTACTTATGGCCAGAGTATAAAAACTAGGCAGCTATCAATTTAAATGTGGAATGGTGCGACTCGCTGCCACTGCACTATAGTTCATATAAATCAGGGAGCCTGGGTTACAGTTGTAGTCTGTAACATGCTTTAAAATGAGCTTTGATACCACTAGCAAACAATCAACATGTTAGTCTCCGAAATTGGAAACTGATGTATAGTGAAAATGTAAAAATGAAAAAATTACTCTGTCCAAAAGGAATGAAACAGACTAGCTGTAAAATAATTAAAACAACATTTAAATTAGGGATTCATAAAACCAGACATGAATTAATAATATTAAAATATGGTTAATAAGCTATTTGTTGGTAGTAGTCGGTGATGCAACTACTGTTCTCTGCAGTCAATAGCACAAACACTGCTGTTAATTACATACAGCAGTGTTGCCTTAAAGACTTTGGGCCAGGCTTGGCAACCTTTTTCTGTCAGTGTGCCAGAAATTTTGTTTTCAAGCCCAGGAATGCCAGTTGTATACATGTGTATACGTGTGTGTATGTGTATATATGTGTGCGTATATGTGTATGTATGTATGTATGTATGTATGTATGTATGTATGTATGTATGCATGTGTATATATATATATATATATATATATATATATATATATATTTCTTATTTTATCATGCTAATATCATGGTAATGCTAATAGTAAAGAGACCAACAAATAAACCTTCATGTTATGCGGCATAGATGTGCCCCCAGTTTATATTGTGCCACAAAGTTGTGCCTCAAGTTTATATTATGCCTCATACTTACTCTCTGGAAACAGCACAGGAATCCACACATCATTCGTTCCACAAGGGAACCATGGAGCTGCTTTATTAAAACAGCCGAAAATAATCAAATTGGAACTGTTGCGATTCGGCTATCTTTGGCTGCTTTAGTAAGGCAGCTGCAGAGCTCCGGAGTGGCAGAAAGAAGTGGTCCAAGTGCCACGTCTGGCACGCATGCCGGGGATTGCCTACCCCTGCCCTAGGGTCTGATGCTGAGTTAGGAGGAAAGCAAAAAAAAAGGAGAAAATTTACTCCATCTTTGCTTTGCTCCTAACTCCACATCAGGCCCTTAAAGATCTACTGATAACATAATTTATATATAAAAGGGTATTATACTGTAGGATTAGGATTAGTCAAATCTACTATGTATAGGAGAACATTTTCCCTCACTATCGCATCTTAAGAACATATGTCGGTAACACCTTTACATATATATTTTTCTTAATGCTTTCAGTAGCTCTTTAAATAAGGCAACTTGTATTATGACTTTAGCTGATCTTTAATGGTGTACAAGTCTTTGAAAATGAATGAGTTAGAAAGTAACCATTTTTGTTTACGCCTTATCTTTCCAGAAAAAACAAACACAGCTTCATTATATCTAGTGATTCCTCTGGAAATGACAATTCATCAAGTAGATCTATGCGTGTTGCTTATTCAGAACCAGGGTATGAAATTAATTATGCATCTAATGACAATTTGATGAACAATGGAGTTTATACCCCTAAAATAAGCCCCAAACAAGAAGTCAATGTGGCGGTAGAGAGTGAAGAACCCGGCGCTCATTTTAATCTTGGATTTGAAGACCTCTATATGAATAAATCAGATGAAATTACTAAATTTTAATTATGTGTGTAGCTAAAAATGATTAACATATCTCGTTTATTTTTTCATATTGATTGATATTGACATATGTTATAACATATGTTAATAAATCCACCTAAATTACATTACCTTGTCCCTCGATACTTGGATCATTTTACAAGGTTTTCTGGTTTCCTACTGTATATGCACATGTTACATGGATGTATTTTTGCCCATTTTCCATCTATAAATTATATACTGCTTTTATAGTTGTAATGTAATATTTGTAAAAAAAAATGTAACATGGTGGTTTATGGACTTGCGCAAATAAAATTATGCTTATCTATATAATTATTTTGTGTGAGGGATTAATATCGTTATATGTTTAAGGTAACATTTATCTGACTCTATTTACTAATGATGCTCAAAGGTGCAAATATGCACTTAAGCCGCACAGGAGTTTGCCTGTAATGTGACAACCATAAGCATCTGTCGCGGGAGGCAAACTAAAGGGAATTAATTTATAAAACTGTGCTTTTTATCTGTTTATTGCAACTTAGGCATCATAAGCTAATTATTGATTTGTTGCAATAATTTTAGACCAGATTTCCACCTCAGAGCAATGCTAGTAAATAACCATTAATCAACAAACTATTATAGACAGCGCAACATTCAAGACTGTAAATTATTAATCACATGAAGGCAGCTATAAGCAGAGTTCTCCACACTCTTACATACAATATATACACAAGCCCAAAGCGCTCAATTCACAGATCTTTGTGATCCAGAAAATAACAAAACTAACAATACAGGTTACCCTAGCCCGGATCAATCAAAATGATGTCTTTGTCCTGTGACACATATGTTCCAACTGGGAAAATGGTTATAAATAGTGTGATGTGAAAGTCTCCAGAATCTCATCAACCTTTTATCTTATCCTTTTCCTCGAAAGGTATTTGCATCCATGTAAGCCAAGAAATAAAAAGAGAAGAATGCCATAATTTAATATTGTTACCAAGTGTAACAAAAAACTGTAACTTGTAACACTTACACTTAGATGTTCTTATATGCTCTTGTTACGGACTGTTATCAATTGGTCCAGCTGTTTACTTGTTGTCTTGCCTCTTGTCTCCAACATTCTCACTCACAGTTTAGCCATAATTGGGTATTGGATTATATGCGTAAAGAAATAGTCTACTGTGCTGAATGCCTCCCAACAATCCCAAATTTGATGTGAGTGTCCTGATTCTCAGACTCAGAAAGGGAGTAACTTTATAAGTATGTGGGTGCTGTTGGATTGATCTGAGCATAGATCTGGGAGCTGTGGTTCTGTACACCTCTCTCTGTTCATTGCTTAGCACACGATATGTATTACATAAGTATCACAAGTGAAAACCAGACATCTACACATTAGAGTATTGGAGGCCATTTCTGATTGTTAAGAACAGAAAAATTGCGTGTCTTTGTGTAACTGCTTTTACACTCAGCAGTTACATATGTGCATATTATCAACATCTATTCATTTTCAGTTTATTGCTCTCCTATTGCATTGAATAGCACATTTGAACTGTGCAGCTTCTATCCACTAGATCAAAGTCAAATTTAAGTCATGGTTACTTGTACACATTTGGCGCCCCTGTCTTAATATTGAAATCACATTCCGTGCTTGACTGGTATTTCAACTAAACTCAGGTATGGTAGAATAGCTAAAAGTACTTTGGCCCTGCTGCAAACTGTATGCCAGGTCCTACATCTGCCTAAATCCCCCACTATATTTTTTAATTTTTTTCAAATAAACAATACACACACCCTTTCCTCCATTGCACACTTAACTTGTTATCTAATGCATGTTAATGCTGTCTACTTTATGCTGCTGTCCTCCAAAGATCACACTTATCTTGTGCTGAAATGGACAGAAAACTACAAAAAGTGTTCTTGGACTAGCAGTAGTGACCAGAACTTCCATCACTGATGACATGTGGATGCTTTGATGCTAAATCCAGAAGAATTATGAGCAAAGTTGTGCATCAGAGCATGTCATTACCAGCTCTCACCATTGAAAATCAGACATCTGGCACAAGCTTAGGTCCCATTACATAGTTACATTGTTAGTAAGGTTTTTTAAAAAAAAAAACTACACAGCTCCATCAAGTCCAGCCTTTCATAAATTCTAATTGTGCTGATCCAGAAGAAGGTGAATCACAAACCCCAATTTCTTTCTGACCCTCACAATGGAAATAAATTCCATAGATAAATCACCCCCATTATGTTCATTCTTAATTATAACTGCATACAGATGCCTTGTCAGGAAAGAGTCTGGAACTGTACCTCATTTTAAAAATGATGATGACTTGTACAATGAGATTACTATATTTGCATCAGGTCAATTTATTCCCTTTATATGCATCCCAGAATTGTATTCACATTGGCAACCACTGCTTGGCACTATGTGCTACAACTGAGCTAAACACAAAACCATAGAATAGGAATATATAGTAACCAAAAAGATAGGCATCGTCATATTTACCAGAAAAGGTACTTGTGAACATGTGTCGACAGTGACAACACTGATAATGGGCCGATATGATTTTCTTATTTTCCCATATTTATTTTGTAACACTAAAGGTGCATGTGGCATAAGGATGAGAGTGGAGATGGAATAGACAGGCATCGTGCCACCTACAGTGCCACTAAGTTTGCATTTCAAATGGGTTCATGACACAGTTTCACTGTACAGCTCTTTCTCCTTCTTTTATATAAACAGTATGATCTATTTCTTGAACATAGAGAGCCTGATTCATCAAGGAAAGCTTTTTTTAAAAAAGGACGAAAATTGTATGCACGTACGCCCGTACAAGCGGATCTGAAGAAATGTTTCCATTTAAATATAGTTAGTACGCTCTGCCTACACGGTACTAGGCCATATGCAGCAGACAGAACACACTGCTGGATACACACAATGCATATGTGCCACATAAAAGTCCTAGCAGAACGTAAAGAATTTTTTTTAAATGCATTAACACCTGGTAATCATATAATAATTTATAGAAATACAGTTAAAAAAATGAAATACATACAGTATATCAGGATATTTTAAAAGCCTACTGTGCAGAAAATTTCAAACGAATGTTCTGGTATATATTTGCGTCTGTCATCACTATCATTTGGCACTTATCTGCCTTGTAGCTGATGCAAGTGATATAGCTAAGAATCATGTACCTGAAATACGTCGAAAGTGTGTACACTGGACCTATACACTACCTTACTGTAAATTGCCTACATGCATACACCACTTCCCAACTCTTTGCCGCACTACAAATGATAGGGTTTTGAAAGTGTCATTTGCATTCAAACTTGAATTGCATGCACTTGCTCTCACTGCTGTAAAATTTGTTTCTAAGCTTGCGCAGTGCAGTTTCACCCAAAATACTGCACGTAACGGGGCTTGCTTTCCTTAATGAATCAGGCCCAGAAGCTTTTTAGATGAGTCAGGAAGTGTATAGTGATGTCATCATACAATACTTCCATGAGGTTTCACAGTCTGAAAACTTCTATTGAACGAGCCATGCTGCAAATAGAAAGGAATAAGTGTTTTACAATAGAGACTGCTGTTGTGGTGACAAACAAGTATTGTCTAGCAGATGAACAGGTATGAAGGACTCTGCAGGAATGTAGAAGCATAAAGAAGTAATGAGAGCTAAATTAAAGTAAAATAGAGGAGTACACATGGGGGGAGCAGACATAGGAAAATGGAGGAGTAAATTCATGAACAGACATGGGGTACAAATATGTGAGCAAACAAAGGGGCAGATATAGAGAGGTACACGTAGGAAACACACATGGGGAACAAACAAGTAAAATATGAAAGCAAACATGTTAAATAAACAAGGACCAAATAATGAGGATCATGTGGAGTAGTGTAGAGTTGCAGACAATGAAGATGTGATCAATAGATAAAATAGGAGGCTGATGAGACTCACTGGTTTATTTAAGACAAAACGGCTGAAGTGTGGTGAAAAATATTCTTTGGTGGTGTTGGAAACAATAATAACTAGATGTAGTTCTACTGCAATCTCCTGTCTCAGTCCTAACATGATTAAAGGAGGTTTATTTCACATATAAGGAACCTCTAGTATAGCCGTAGTACATCCAGTAACCAAGTAGACATCATATGACTTGCTTGGCATAAGAATAATATCTTACTACCAAATTGGTACACAACATTTGTTTATTTCGGGAGCTAGTTATAATCTCCTTGTAAACTTCAGCAATTAATCCCCCTTTATAGAATTACGCCAATAATGAAGTTGTGTGGCTTGATTTGTGCAGATGCCACTAACATGCCAATGGGTTTGTAAAGCAATATGGCACAATTTTAGGAGGAGCAGAGTAATTAAACCACTGCTCTCAGTTTGGTGAAACAATGCAAAAACAAGATTTAATTTCAGGGGGTATTGTAAGATAAGAGAGTGAAGACAGATCATTTTTAGGGGTGTAACTTGGTTTGTGGAAGAGCACACAGCTTTTTTTACTTTACAATATCACTTACATTTTTCCCCAACTTGAAGCTTGTGGAGATTGGGTCTCATGCTATATGTTTAATAATACACATTTTGTCACTTCTTTATAAGTTCTGTTAGGGTTATATAGTGAATTAATCCTTTTCATGGCTTAAACCTATTTTTAGTATAATGAATATAAATGTCAGGCATATTCTGTACAACTGTATACACACATATTGACACAAATGGTTTAAAGGATCTTACTAGTGAGAGTTTATACAGCAAAGTTGTTATATTTTGCAGAGTTGTGAAGTTCCAGCTATATTTTCGAGTTCCAGTTTTCCTTTGCCATTCTGCGGAATGTCATTTATTTGGAAACTACCAAATGTATTGCCTATAAATAGAGCTGAGATAATGATGCTCAATTCCTTTTCTGGTGTGGCTAGGGTGGAACCATGCAAAATAACACGATCAAATGTGGGATAAAGTGAATATTTAGACATTTTATTTCTCTACTTATCACATTCAATTATTGGCTAGGGTGTTTTGTACATAAAATTAGATCCAAAAAATCATATAAGCTTGGTGGCTACAGAAAGTAAAGGAGGTGCTAGGGACAGAGAAATAGACATCTTGAAACAGGTTGGTGTTAAATGAATATATGAAGAATGCAAAAGTTAAGGAAAGTCTGGTTTGGTGAGATAGAGAGTTCTATAAATGAGGTGAAGCAAAAAAAAATATTTTTAGCCATTAGTAAGAAGTAGTTAAAAGAAAAGGAGAGAGTAGTAGATAATTATTGCCCACAGAGGTTACATATGAGTGTATTTAGAGCTAAGGTAAGAGAAACAATGAAAAATTGTTTGAACAGGACTTTTAACCCTTTCAGACTGAATCGAGTTTCATAGGTTACACTTCAACAGTTTTGCCAGGAAAAACTTTTTAAATCTATAAATTACCTAAGTGAATCTTATATTAATAAATATGAATATATTATATATTATATAATATATTCATGACATGGTTTCTTTTGGTAGCATATGGAAATAGATGTTTTATTTTACAAACAATAGCAAGGGAAAAAACAGGCATAAAACATCAAAAATATTCTCTAAAATTCATCCTTTACATCATTCACAGAAATAACCCTGAAATGTATTCATCTAATCACCCTGAGGTTAGGGATGCTATATATGTGTACTTGACTCGAGGTCTTGAATTACAGAGGCAGAAACAGACTGATATTTTGATAGCACAATGTTCCCAGTTGACAAGAACGGAACAACATGGTTCCAGGCACTTTTGCTGGACCTCTTGGAGATACTAAGGACAGTAGGGAAAAAGAGCTGTAACTAAAAGAAAATGTATGATTATAGTATTCCATAAGGCATTGGGGAATAATCTAATGAAGGGAGAGTAGTGATAACTATGTATTATAATGTGGCAGTGGAAGTGCAAACAAAAGTCAATAGAATAGAATCACACTAATATTTAAGCCAGCAGAAGTAAGAAGAGGAGTCATCTCATCTTCAGCTACATAATTGAAAAAGCTGGGACTTGCTGAGAAAAAGGTGGGGGAAGATCACTACAGATGACATTTTAAAAAAAGAAAAAGTAAGTCTACTAATATGTGATAACAAACTGATTGTTTCTAACGAAAGTTATTATACTGTGTATTAAATATTACAGGAATAGTCCCTTACACTTTAAACAGGATTTTGTCTGCATCTAGCAATGGCACATTCAGGTGGTGGTGGAGCACTCACCTTCAAAAGAGAGGTTCATGTTAGTAACACTCCCCCTTGGGGAGTTATGGGGTAGAGCTTTGGACGGATTGGTCCACGCAATTGAGCTAAATGAGGGAAAGTGGGGGTCCGCTGCCTAGAAACATAGAATTTGTTGGCAGATAAGAACTGCTTAGCCCATCTAGTCTGCACAATTTGTAACCTATGGTGACTTTAAACGGTATTTGATCCTTCTTTGTAAAGATATCCTTACATCTAACGCAAGCATGTTTAAATTGATCTGCTGTATTAGCCTCAACCAACTCTAATGAGAGACTATTCCAATTATCCTATACCCTTTCTGTGAAATAGTTTTTCTTCAAATTTCATCTGAACCTACTTCCCTTCACTTTCAGTGCATTTCCTTATGTTCTAGTATTTCCCTTCCTGTACCTTGTTAAAACCCTTGATATATTTGAAAGTTTCTATCATGTCTCCCTGTTCCCTTCTCTGCTCCAATTTATACATATTAAAATCTTTTAGACTTTCTGGGTAAGTTTTGTGCTGTAGGCAATGCATCATTTTAGTTGCCCTTCTTTGTACAGTCTCTAATGTATTTATATCCTTCTGGAGATAGGGCCTCCAGAATTGAACAAGGTATTCTAGATGTGGCCATACCAATGATCTATACAGTGGCATTATTACTTCTTTCTTCTACTGATTCCTCTCCCTATGCAACTAAACATCTGACTTGCCTTTCTCATTGCTTTGTTACATTGCTTACCTGGCTTAAAGTCACCTAAAATAGTGACTCCTAGATACCTTTACTCCTCAGTAGTTTCCATTATAGTTGCATTAATACTATTTGTAGCCTTTTTACGCCAAGTGCATGATTTTGCATTTTTGGGCATTAAATTGTACTTGCCACTCTCTTTTCTCTAGTCTAACTAGATCATCGACCATTTCTTTTACCCCTCCTGGTGTGTCTACCCTGTTGCATATCTTTGTGTCATCTGCAAAAAGGCATACTTTCCTTTCAATACCATTTACAATTTCACCAATAAAAATATTAAAAGCTAAGTCTAAGCACAGATCCTTGAGGTATTCCACTGGTAAACTTTCCCTCCTGTGAATGCACTCCATTTACTATAACTCTCTGTTTTCTATCCTGCAACCAATCTATCCATTCATCATCATCTACGGCCTCCCCTTGATCTAATACTTTAGTCATCCAGTCAAAAAAGTCAATAAGATTTGTTTCACATAATCTCCCCCCAATAAATCCATGCTGTTTGGGATCCTGTAAGTTACTGAATTTGAGATATTCAACAACTCTTTTTTTTAAGAGTGTTTCCTTCAATTTCGTTACTACTGATGTAAGGCTTACTGGTCCGTAGTTGCCTACCTTTTTCTTGCTTCCCCTTTTGTGCAGTGTGCCTTGGAGTGTGAGGGTATGTTTTTGTTTGGTTGCCATAACTTGGTGGAGTGATAGCCGGTAGCTTTTATTTGACATTACTTTAGCTGAAAGATTTGTTTTAATACATTTTGTGACATTTTTCTTCACCAAACAAGTCTTATGTGTGTTTATTTATTAAGTAAGAGAACACTTGCTAAGGGCATTGGGATACCAGTAATATGGAATCAACTGCTCTGTGAATTTTTAATTCAAAAGTTATTTTATTGTGTTATTTAATGTTTTTTGTTATGTTAGATGACTGATACCAGTGGTTAATGGTGCAGCAGAGTAGAGGAATCAGTGGCACCTAGGATCTTTTTCCTGCATTGGCTGAGAAAACAAATGTTCTCACCCATGCATCTAAAACTGTACTGACCAACTGGTCCAGGCCTACTGGCATGCCCCATGATTCAATACCATTGCCACCAGGTATTGTGAAAATTTTCAGAGTAATCCCAGAGGAGGCCAGTTGCAATCGAACTCTCATATCTCACCTATACAGGGGTTCCATTTCAGGGGGTACAGTTTAATTTTTTACAGCTTTCTAAAGAAAGAATGCAACAATAATATGTGTTAGTTTGCATAGATTTCTTTTCAGGATGGGTTGAGGCAATGCCTACAGCCTCTAGTACAGATGATATAACAACCAAGAATATAGTACAGAAGCTAGTGATCTCCTCTGACCAGGGTATCCAATTTGCAGATCAAGTGTGAAGATAATGTGTGACATGATGGGAAACAAACAACACTTACATACTATTTATCACCCCAACTTTAGTGAAAAAGTTAATACATAGCCAAACTGTTTAGACTGAGCTGCAGAAGTATATGAGATAAACAGGATTGCAATGGCCTGAGGTATTGCAACTAGAGCTGCACTCCATCAGGACTACTCCGCAGGGCCCTCTGAAAATTTCCCTATATGGAATCCTCTCTGGACAACTAAACTTATGCTAACTCCTGCACCAGAGTAAACTACTGCCCAGGATGTGCTTAGTCTGTCCCTCGCGTTCTTGGGGGTTTTAGCAACGGACTATGAAGGCACTGCAAACTGTTAGAAGCAAAATATGCTGCCAAGAAATTATCAAACCAAAGCTACATTTATTATTTTTTTCTCAACTCCTTCAGTCTGTGACTAGTGAGAGTTTCTGTAGTAGTGTATTTGTGTACATGTGGGAGTCCCTCTGTGCCACTTTGTTTTGCATAAAATAATGACCTTAAATTTGGCAGTACTAGTAATTTGTAGAATATATAAATATTATACCTGGAGACAGGTAGATTGAATGGGCTGCAGTAAATAAATGTATTTCTGATATTATTAAAATGAATAAAAGTATGAAATAATCTTACAGAACAGTTGAATTAATTATAATCTCATCAACAGTTACAGCATCAATTCACTTCAAACCCAAGAAGTAATTTTCTTGTCGAATTTGCTGCAATCAAATTATTGTCTATTCTGATAGAGATTATTTTACATTATTTGGTGAAGTACAGTAAACTGGGTTACTGTACATAACAATATCACAGTCCTTTCCAGATACAGGCTGGATTGCATAGTCTGTTCTGTTCTTTGGAGGCCACTCTGGTTCTTTTTGCAATCTCCTTTGCAATTTTCTGTACTGACTTTTTGATTTGTAGTTAAATATTCTCTTTATCCAGAGCCAGAGATTTCTGTTTTCAATGAATCCCTCCTGGAACAAAAAATGCAGGGATAATTAGTCAAGAAACTTTGCAGTATAGCATTAATATTTTATTAAATCATTTAGGGCAGCACGGTGGCTAAGTGGCTAGCACTTCTGCCTTACAGCACTGGGGTCATGAGATAAATTCCCGACCATAGCCTTATCTGTGAGGAGTTTCTATGTTCTCCCAGTGTTTGCATGGTTTTCCTCCCACTTTCAAAAACATATTGGTAGGTTAATTGGCTGCTAACAAAAATTTACCCTCGTCTTTCTCTCTGTCTGTCTGTCTGTGTGTGTGTTTGTGTTAGGGAATTTAGACTGTAAGCCTCAATAGGACAGGGACTGATGTGAGTGAGTTTTCTGTACAGCGCTGTGGAATTAGTGGCGCTATATAAATAAATGATAATAATAATTGTTAACTTTTACTGTGTGTTTTCTGTCGGTGGTAATCGTTTTCATGATATTGAAAAACCCAACAACCTTGAGTCCTATAAAAGAAAACCGATTTGTGAAAAATACGACTGCAATCTAAACAGACTTACCTGAACACCGAATGTGCAGCTTTCTGAAGGAACAGCCATGCTGACAGCCAGGGATTCCGAACACACAGGACTCCTGCACTTCAGTTTAACAACGTTGCGACTGACATCAATGTTCATTTAAGGTGAAACTGAAGTGCCGGAGTCCTGTGTGTTCGGAATCCCTGGCTGTCAGCATGGCTGTTCCTTCGGAAAGCTGCACATTCGGTGTTCAGGTAAATCTGTTTAGATTGCAGTCGTATTTTTCACAAATCGGTTTTCTTTTGTAGGACTCAAGGCTGTCGGATTTGTCAGCATCGTGAAAACGTACCCAACCTGTTTTCTGTGTATTCAGCATGACTGAAAAAACTGCGTTAACCCAAAAAAGTTCTTACAGAGCAAAAACAGAAAGTATTTGTTATGGGTTAGCTATATATCACCCTAACTTCACATTCATTCCCGCCTCAACTTTTTATTCTTTGTAAAAAAAATAATGACGTTACACAGCAAAAGGCTCAAAGACAAATTAAGTTGATCATTTTATTTTTATTTTCTCTCTCTCTATGCCCTTAGGATATTTGCTATGGCTGCCAGGGCAAGCTGGCACTTTGGGAACCACAAGTTCCAGCATGCCTTGGCACCCAGTGTTTGCTGGATCCTGTAGTACACCAGGGAAAAATGTAAATAAAACACAGAAATCAGTGTAAAAATGATTTTAATTGAAAGAGAAATATCAATATACTACCCTCATTCACCCTCTTTATTTCTTCATCTGTAATCTGTAACAAGGATCATTGGAAAAATAAAAAACTCTGATTTAAGGCTAATTCTAAGCCAAGGATCTATTACAGATGAAAACCCTGGTTGTAGGTGAGAAATAAAGAGGGTGAATGAGGTTAGTGTATGGGTATTTCTGTTTCAATTAAAATAATTTGTACACTGGAGTGTGAGTATTATTATTTAAATTTGTCCCTGGTGCACTATAGATCCCAGCGAGCCCTGCGTGCCATGGCATGCTGGCACTTGTGGTTCCCAAGTATGGGTATGCTGATGCTTATAGTACTACAACCACCAGCATGCCCAAATACTTAATGGCAGCCTGGGCATTCTGAGACCTCTAATGTACCAGGGACAAATAATACAATCAAATATTTATTATTAATCCCACACCATCCGCCCAAGGGGTATGGAAAGAGCCCTAGTGCTATGAGCACAGGGCTGGTTAAACCAAAGTGGGGTGTTGCGGACCCGATCTCCCTATGGTATCCATCACCATGCTGACTATCCTTCGGCTGGTTTGGCATTATTGCAGGGAGAACGCACTATGTGGGTTTCCCTGCTAATGTGCCATTGGCCCAAGCTGGTAAAGCCTACTACTGGTAATAGTAAAGTAGGGGGCTTCCCATAAACTTTTCTTCCCCCCCCTCTTTTTCTTCCCCAAATCCCTCTTCCCTCATTGTTTGTCTTCCCCCATGAAACAAAAATAAGTAAAACAACACTCGTTTCTTTACAGTAACATGCCAATTTTCTTTGTGGCGTTCAAGTTTTCTTGAATGTGCATTTCTGTTATTCAAAGTGAAGTGTTTCACATATATGTCATATGATGTCTCACTTTCACACCTATGTTGATTTGAAAAACTTCAATAAAAATTTACTTTTCAAAAAAAAAAAAAATAGGGGGCTTCCCATGCTTTTTGTCCCTCTGAATTTGCTAATACCAACACTAGGGTTGGTTGAACTTGGGGGGGTTGTTTTGTTTTTTTCAACATTACTTTCCTTTCTTTTTCATGTATTTCAATTTTTAAATCTAGTGATATATGTCGACATTTTAACTGTACACATTTTACATGTCAACATTTTAATTTTGTCGACCTTCTGAACATGTAGACATTATGGCCCTGAGTCATTATGGCACACAAACTGGGCGCAGCATGCATTTGTTTGAAACTCCACGTAACTCAACTTTGCATACTCCCAAAGTCAACAAGGAATGGATCTCAAGATACGTGTGCTGATGACTATGGTTGTAGATTTACTGTGCTCTACGAGATCAGACACTGCAGGATATGTACAATAACTATGTGGAACATATAATCTCCAAAGAACGCATAGAAAAAAATATATTTATTTAGTTAATGTTACAAGTCAATATAATATTCATACATGGAATTTATTTTTATTTTTTTAAATGGTTTTTTTTTCTTGAAAAACATTTATTAGGGTGTGCTTAATGTTTACTGTACATAAGACATTTTTACGGCTGCTCCTGGTTGCAAAAACAAGTTATATCATGCGTACGCGACTGACATAACTAGAACTCCAGAACTAGATTAGATCTTTAGCTGATGCTAGAGAGATGGCAGAAAACCAGCATTCTTCTATGTTCAACTGAGTTTGACTTGGACGTGGCTGCTTACTGTTTATTGCCTATGTAAATCCACCCATTCCCCATCCCATTCACACCCTTAAATCGTAGGCTGCAGTAAGTGTCATTGGCGCTCGAAGCTGACTTTGACGTGGACTGTTCTGTTGTGCATTGTCCGGATCTAAGCATGCGTAGAGTGATTTTTGCGAACGGTACACACAAAAACGGCAGAAAGGTTCCTTAGAGACTCAGGCCATATGACTGTCAACCTTATAACTGTGTCGACCTTTTGACTATAGACAATTTGGTGTAGATTTTTTAATTGTAGACTTTTCATAGCCAAGTCACCCCCCTCCCCTTAATTTCTAAAAGCTTGTGACAAAGTGGCTCCTGCTACTCTTTCCATGTCAACCACAATGTCAAACATAGTATAATTAACAAACAAAATGACTTTCAAAATCCTTGTCACAAACTACAAGAACATTGGCAAAAGTCTCATACTTCCTTATAATTATTGCTATCTATCACTAATATCAAATGATTTGGATACTGCCAAACATTCCTCTAATCTCTCATATCTGCTCAGGCTTCTAAACCTAAATGCCTTTTTAATACATTTAAAACTCTTTCTCAACACTGCCCCACCAACCCCTCTGACTACCATAATACCCAAGAACTTGCTTCCTACCTCAAGGACAAGATTGATCAGATCATATATGAAATTATATCTTCTTCCTTGACCAACATATCACTCAATTCCCTCCCTGCACCCTCTGTCACCTTTTCTTCATTTGATCCCACAAATAAATAAGAAATATATAATCTTTTCTAATTTTTCGATTTCAATACCTGTCCACTTGACCATCTACCATCACAAATCAGTCGATCCCTGTCTCTTGTGGTCATTCCAGTCTTGACTAAAATATGTAAACTCTCTCCACTGGTATATTTCCATCATTATGCAAGCATGCAGTTATTACTACTATTGTCAAAAAAGTAAATTGTGACCCAACCTCTTTTAAATTACATTGCACCTGTAGCTATCATTCCCAATACTCCATAGAGACTTCTCCATTTAAGATGGTCAATTATTTTTTTAATGCTAATTCTAAAGGGAATTACTCATTTCTAATTCTCCTGGACCTCTGCTGCATTCACAATGTTGACCACTCTCTTCTCATGCAAACAGTAAATTTCCTAGGACATAATATTATCCTGGTTCTCATCCTACTTATCAAATCACTCTTTTGGTGTTTTTTTTCTCTGGATTCAACTAATCTCTACTTCCTCTGTAAGTTGGAGTATCACAAAGCTCCATCTAGGTCCTCTGCCTTTTTCCACCTATATAACTTATTTGGATTTCAGTATTGTCTCTATGAGAATGACACCAAATTTAGCTATGCTCTATGGATCTCTCACCATCGGTGTTGGCCTGTGTTAGTGCATTCTTTTTCTGTTATTTCATCATGGATATCAACTTGTCAACTCAAATTTGATCTTTCAAAAAACGAGCTAAAAGCATTCCTTACCAGAAAACAAAAGCTAGTTACATAACATCTCTATTTCTGTTGACTAACTTGACAATAAACTCAACTTAGAAAGCTTGCTGTCTATGCGTCAATCTTGACTCAAAATTGGTCTTTGTTCCACATATCCAATATGTACTTGTACTGAAAACAAGCTGAAAACATCTTCAGCTACTGCAGCCTAACAATGCATTTCTTGTCTCAAGACTTTGCCACTAGCTGTAAAAACAAAGTATTTCGTTCACTATAGAATCTCCTCTTGACAGATACACCTTCCCCCACTCATCCTCTCTCCCTCTCATACTGAAATTCTCAGCTCCTTCCCTCCTGCAAATGAGTCTGAAATACTCACTATCTTCTCTCCCTCAACCAGAACCATCAACCATCAATCAAGTTCTCTCCAAGCTCCTTCATGGGCTCAAAACTTGCCAGTAACTTGCTCACCTGTTTACACATGACCTCTCCACAGGTGACTTTTGCCTTCAAAAATTCTCGTATCTCCCCTGTTCTTAAGAAATTCTCATTTCACCATTCCTCTCATTTCAACTTGCACATCATTTCTCTGTTTCTCTTTGCTTCTAAAATTCTTGAACAACTGGTCTTCAACTATCTGACCCACTTTAACTCCTCCACTGAAACTGCCATTAATAAAGTGATGAGTGATCTTCTTTTAGCTAAGTCAAACGGACACTTCTCCATTCTCATTCTTCTTGACCTGTCTGCTATTTTTGACACTGTTGATCCTTCTCTATCGCTTAATACCTTTTATTCCCTTTGGCTTTGTGACACTGTCCTTTACTGGTTTGTCTCCTCCTCTTATGTCACTCTTTCATTGTCTCTTATTCTGACTCCTGCTTCCTTCTTTTTTCTCTCTCTATTGCTGTTCTACAGGGCTCTGTTCTTGGCCCTCTACTATTCTCTATCTACACCTTCTCTTTTGGCAAACTCATATGTTCCTTCAGTCTCAGCTACCACCTGCAAGCAGATGACACCCAAATCTACCTTTCCTCCCCAAATCTCTAATCCCCTTTCCTATACGGTGTGTCTAACTGCCACACTGACATCTTCACTTGGATGACCCAATGCTTCCTCAAACTTAATGGGCCTGATTCATCAAAGCATGCATACTGAGCTCAATGTGCATTTGTTTAAACATAAGTGAATAGACTCTGCGCACTACCAAATTCAACTAACGGATATGTAGATATGTGTGCTGATGAATTTAGTTGTAGGTCTGCTGTGCTCTACTACACAAGACACTGCAGGATACATCCAATTCTTAAGTGGATTATAAATATGCACAGAAAATATGCGTTTACTGCCGTATGGTCCGGTTCTGGGAATGTGCAGTGATTTTGCATACTATACACTCAAAATCAGCAGATACATGCCTGATGAATCAGGCCCAACATGTCCCTCTCAGTTGACAACATTACCCTTTCCCCTCTACCTCAAATTTGCTGCCTTGGTGTCAACCTTGACTCCTCCCTCTGCTTCACTCCACACATCCAGTCCCTCTTGCAGTCTTGTTGGTTTCTCTTCTGCAACATTGCCAAAATACACCCCTTCCTCACTCAGGAGGTAATGAAAACTCTGGTACACTTCCCCATTTTTTACCACCTTAACTACTGTAACCTCCTTCTCTCTGAACTTTCCTCTCTACAACCCACCTTGACTGGTGGATCTAGATTAATCTTCTTTTCCAACTACTTCTCATCCACTGCCATACTCTGTAAATCCCTTCACTGGCTCCCCATTCCATTCAGAGTTCAGTTCAATTTGCTAACACTCACCTCCAAGGCCCACACTAATGGTTCCCCTCAATATATCTCAGACCTTGTCACAAATAAATCCCCAGCTCAACAACTCTGCTCCACCTCTGACCTTCAAATCTCTTCCCCTCTTATAATCTCCTCCAAATCTGGTCTTCAAGATTTCTCCCTTGCTGCTCCCTGTCTTTGAAGGATTTTAGGTTGGGAGAGGGTATGTTAGGGAGAGGCAAAGAATTCCAAACTCTATCCTAAAACAACCATCTTCATACTTGCCCTTTCTACAGCTTCTAAACCCTCATGTCCTCTCCCTCTACTTCCTCTATCTGCCACATCCACTTGTGTCCTTTTGCATCTACTGTCTCTAATTATCACTTTGTTTTAAAATGTAAGCTCTCATGACATGGTCCTCTTAACCCTTTGTCTCACATTCATCTACCTATGTCTTATGTTGACATTTTTATTGGTTGTGTACTGGAACATTTGGGATTTGTACCCCTATTTGTGCTAGCTGCAATTGCTAGCTCATGACTTCTTGTATTATGATGCTTAATTGTATTCATGTATCACTTACTATCTTTATTGCATTCATATATGCCATATCTGTATGATGACTGTCTGGTGCTACAATATCTGTGTCGCCGTTTAAATAAATGCTGATGATAATTATTGTAATATCCTCATTACTGGTCTTCCCCTAACCAGACTCACTACTATAATGTATTTTGAATGCAATAGTTAGATTAATTTTCCTTGTAAAATGTTCTTCTTCTGCTGCTCTGCTCTATCATTCCTACATTGCTTGCCTGTACTTTACTGAATCAAATATAAATTACTACTAACATACTATGCCATAAACAACACTGCATACATCTCTTCACTTGTTACAAAATAGTTCCTAAATTGACCCCTCCGCTCTGCACAAAATCTGCATCTCCACCTGCTCTTTCACTCAGTTAACAGGACTTTTGTGGGCTGCACGTATTCTGTGGAATGGCCTCCCTCGCACAAGACTTTCCTCTAACCACCAAACCTTCATACATTCCAGGAAAACTCACCTCTTCCGACAAGCATGTTAAATTCCCAAACTACCCTACTAGAGTCCCTAGGCTACTCTACCTGATGGCCAATCCTTTACACAGTTTTACACAAAAGGTACATGTGTTCTCTTTCTATGTTCAAACAACCCTCTGAGCCCCAAATCAACATTGCTATGTGACTTAGCCCACAAAGCACTTTTACCCTTGCATTTTTGCTGGGCCAAAATGCAATATATCACCCTTAGCCTCATGTATTAAACCTTTATTTTGATGCAGATTGTAAGCTTGTGGACAGAGCCCTCTTTGTCAATTAACATCCAGTGTAGTTTTATTACTATGTTTGTATTATTTAGGAATTAACCAGAATTCTAATTAAATCACTAGATATATGCCTCCATTTTTAAATGAGTTGCTCAATTTAATGCTAAATTGAAATTGTCATATATAAGCATGAAGGTAAAATATATTGTCCAGTGTTACCTAGACTTTGCAGCTAAGTCTATATCTCCTTTCCTCAATCACAGACTAATTTAATCACCTCCTCAATCCTAAGAGAGTACACAAAGAGGAACCTCAGAGCTCTCTTCAACTCTTTTGGGACTGAAATCTCTCTGTAAATATCTCCTTCCAAATCGTCCCTCTTTTTGGTATGAAAGAATGAAATCCTCATGCAAATTTTGTTTGTGAAAGTGTGTTATGTGTCTACACAAACAAACACATGATGCATGGGTTTGATAAAGGATAGTAAGCACTGCATATTAAGCATTTCTATGAAATCACTGGTAATGCCCTTATATATATATGTTCAATCTGTACAAAGTTGACAGCAGAAAAATATGTGAACAGCAATACTGGTCAACACATGCAATAGAAGTTGTAGTTCAGTAGGGAAAAGTGGGGACCCTTTTGCAATGATTTTACAAATTCCAGTGTGCCGCTCTGTATTCCGGTAGCCAAAAACTAAATTGTAATCTCCCTTGGGCAAGAAAACTGTGCCTATATAGTGCGGTGTAAAATTATATCTGCTATACAAAAGAAAGTAGTAGGAAAATCGAAGCAATATATAGCTTCAAGATAAATACATCAATTATTTTGGGTATATTATTTAGCTTAGTAATAAACATGCTTTGGCATATATTAATGCCTAAAAGTGGTTCTGCCAGCTCTTTAGATACACAGTTAATTTTCATATTTTTGTCTTATATTATAGGTATCATATAGAGGGTAATGCTATTGTTAGCAGTTTGTAAGCATTGATGTGTTACTGTATTTTTGTGGTTTAACCTATTTTATGTATCATTATCCATTTTGACTTAATAATACAGTTTGTGATGCAATCTTTTATTTTGCTTAATTTTGTTTGCTCCATTTAATATTTATTTGTTAACATGTATTTATATAGCACAATCGTCCTCTGTAGTGCTTTACAATTGAGGACAAACACAGTATTAAAACAAGACTGGGTATTAACAGACCGTTAAAGCGCTAAGAAAAGTACACCAGTATAAGAAAAATATTGATTAAAAAATAGTTACCTCAGCAACGTATGACACAATAAACAGAACAAGGACCATGATGAAGATGTTCACTCTCCAGTAATATGGGGTGCACACAAGCTACATGATTAAAACAAACAGAACCATAAATGAGGATTGTTTATTAATGAAAATAGGCTAAATTAAGAAAAAATAGAGTAAAGTATATAACTGTATCATAATTTTAAAATGGTGATAGATCACAACTTATTTTAAACTTGACAATAGGGCAAATTTTGAAGGCAGGCAAAATATAGAAGATCATTGGAACAATAAAGTAAAACATTGTGGAAATAATATTATTATCTCTTTGATGGAAATCTTCATTGTTTTCCATGGGAGCTGGTACTGGTGTGATAGCTGAACCAGTTAAATATGAAAGATTAATATACAATTCACATAGAGGTTTATACTTTATTTAAAATATTAAAAGGGCTGTTCACTTTGGAGAACCCTCCCTTAATACAATCTGAACCCTCAACACCTGTAGTCCCTCAATTGAAAACACAAGCTGGATCATGTTTCAGATAGCTTCATTTGGATGCAGCTCACAGTAGAGCATAAACCTCTCTTCAAGAGACCACTATGAAGCTTATTTTCTACATGGGGAAGTGTTTGGCAGTTTTTGTTGAAGGGGAAATTTCCCCAAATGGATAAACAATTTAAATGGTTATAACATTGATCTTGCAGATTTAACTAATATTCTAGCTCAGGGGTGGCCAACCTATGGCTTTCGAGCCGCATGCAGCTCTTTTAACTTGAACATGCGGCTCCGATGCTGGCAGTGGCAGATCAGTCCCAAGCCATCACTCCAATCCTTTAGGCGCCGGCAGGAGCAGTTCGGTATCCAGCCAGAGCATCTCCCCAGTCGCGTGACCTCTTTTACAGAACGCAGGGAGGTCACAGTGTGCAATCAATCCAATCAGGGAAGGAGGAGGAAACAGTGGAGAGCGCTCTCCCTCCTTCTTTTTTTCGCGGGTTCCAGTGAGTTTGTGTCTTCCGTCTATCTTTAGTAAGTAGGTAAGTAAATGAGTAATGAGTAAGGGACATATTGTGATAAAAAAATATATTCCACGGCACAATATAATGTGGTACAGGGCTAAAAACTGAACAGCATATCTATGAGATGTGGTCCTAGAAATAGGGGAATCAGAGAGTAAGAATTAGATTTGATGAAATTTGGGGGAGGCTGATGGGCATGTGGGGTGGTCTTATAGCATCTGGCAAGGTCTGATGGCATATGTAGGGTGATCTGATGGGTATCTGGTAAGTTCTGATGGTATATAAGGAGCATATGGGGAGGTCTGATGTTGCATGTGGAGTAATCTTGTGGCATCTAAGGGGCATCTGGCAAGTTCTGATGGCATGTGGCAAGGTTTGATGGCATATAAGGGGCATCTGGTGAGGTCTGTTGGCATATAGGGGGCATCTGGTGATGTTTGATTGCATATAAGAGGCATCTGGTAAGGTTTGATGGCATATAAGTGGCATGTGGTGAGGTCTGATGGCATTTGTGGGGTGGTTTGATGGTGATCTGGTGACTACTGATGGTATATAAGGGGCATGTGAGGTGGTATGATGGGCATCTGGTGAGGTCTGATGGTATATAAGGGGCATGTGAGGAAGCTGATTGCCATGTAGGGGGCATGTGTGGAGACTGACTGCCATGTACAGGGCATGTGGAGAGGCGGCATGTGTAGAGGCTGATTGTCATGTACGGGGCATGTGGAGAGGCTGATTGGCATGTATGGGGAATGTGGGTAGATCTAATGGCATGTGAAGAGGCTAATGTGTATGTAAGGGGCAAGTAGTGAGGTCTGGTGGGAATGTGAAGACATCTGAGGGGCATGTTGGCTATTTATGACTTTGTATCCCCACTTCAACAGTTTCCTCCACAGTGATTGTGGATACAGAAGCACCATGAGCTACTGTGGAAAGACTGTAAGTACCCTTTGAACCCTCCTCCACTGGACACAACAGCAAGGTAAGAGCTGAGTTGATTATTATTCTGAACATTTTGGCAATGTTGGATATCTTCCTTTTCACTTAGCAAGATATTGTAAATTCTATTATAATTTCAAAGTATGTTTGTGTGGTATGTATGCGCATGTTTATACCGTGTATATGTATATACACACATATATAAAAGGTAAAGTCGGCTCTTAGCCGCATCTATGACTATATTTTGGCTCTTAGGCTTCAACTGGTTGGCCACTCCTGCTCTAGCTAATATATAGCTTATGTACCTGAAGCATGACTCCACGCCACCAAATAATTACTGGTTTGTTTCTTAGTAATGCATGTCTTCTCATTTCAGTACAATTCAATACATAGTCAAATTCACTATCAACAGAAATCTTTTTTTTATATATAAATCCTACATCCATATTTAGTAAACTGGTATTTGTAGAGAGTGGTGATGTGTGATAACAATGTATACCACAAGTTTGTATGAGGGTAATAACAGGGGCTGTTGGGGCTGGAGAGCAGGTCCCATAGTGGGCTACCTTGGGCTGGGTCACTTGACTACCTGTATTTTTTTTCCATTAAATGTTTTCCTAATAGGCTGTTGAGCCGAGTCTCGACCCCTGGGCTACCTTTTGCCAGCCAGACCCTGGGCACTAAAGTATTAATCTGAAATGTTCAACTAGATTTTTCTTCTATATTTATTGACAATATGGTGCACAGTGCAAATTCACTAAGGGAAGAGTAAGACAATTCTTCAGATTTGTTAAAAATGAAAGCTAATTATGAATTATGTAATTATGAATTATTAATATCTTATTCACATAAAATACTATACCTCCATAACAGTGTACAGAGATTCAATATCAGCAAAAAGGACAAACACATAGGCTACCACTTGCACAATGATCAAAAAGGAAAGCAGATCTGAAAAAAAGCAAAATGTATAATTATTTATTATAATACATGAGTAATGTGACTATTTCTGTAATCAAGTTTGAAAGTTAAGATATTTGTCATTCGGTGACATCACTTGTCATCAAAAATAACAATATATTTCATTGTAATGTCCATTTTAGGAAACACCTTATTCGTGTGAGAACATGAAAAACATAACATTTGTTCATAAACTGTACAGCTTCATTTCTTCAGTCCTGCATTTCTTTCTTCCTCCGTGCATACTATGCTTTGTGAATCAAACTACTATGTTCACATACCAGCCTAAACGAATGAATTGGCAGCATCTGTGGTCAGTGTCGAGGTAATGGAAAATCACAGAATAAACAGACACAACTAAATAGGGGAGAAATGGTAGTGATTGACTATTACCTCTGCTTCCACCTCACATACTGCACTGTGTAGTAAAAAGCAATTGCAACATGGGCAGTTTGCCCCCACCTTTAATCCTCAGCCAGCCCCAGTGCTAGATAGCCTTGACTGGTTTCCACTAAAACTGGGAGACCAAACTCATGGGCTCTTCTTGCTATAGTGAAAACAAGCCCTAGGCTGGTCAGTATGGGGCTTGTCATTTTATGGGGAAAAAGACCAAACAAAAAACAACATGTCCCTGTTGAAATCACAGCACATTTAGTTATAATAATAGATTTGATGAAAACTAGAGTTAAATAGAGTTGAGTTAAATACTGACTGTTTTTTCATGTAGCACACAAATATCAACTTTAAATTTCAATGTACAAATAAGCTATAAAGTATTTATGTGCTACATGAAAAAACAGTCAGTATTTAAGTTATGTGCAAAACAGAATACTAATTTGCACCTCTTGCTTTGTAACATGGTTTTATCCAGGAGATTTAAATAAGAAGTTTCTTAAGTTAAGATCCTTTATGAATCAGGCCCTAAAAGACTAAAGAATGTTAACTGGACCTGTTAATAGCTGTAACTGGCACTATTTTTTAAATATGTTTATTGAAGCATATAACAATGAATGTATGCAAACATATAACGCAAAATACAGCAGAATGCTCAGTTCAGCATTGAATGAACATGAATGAACATTTCAATAACAATGATTACAATGGTCTCCAACGTAGACAACCATCTATACATAGTGATACATATAAATTTGCATCAAAACAAAATTAATAATATTTGCTTTTCTTACACCAATGAAGGTATTAACAGATAGGCTTTCCCCCAAAAAAATGATTTCATCTAGCTCATTGCCACTGACATTGGTGAATCAAGGACACACATATGGGTTTTGTACCATGTTGTGTTACAGAAGCATTTCCAGATCTATGTTTTCACTGACTCTGAAAGAATTCCAATAAAACCTTCATAGGAATTAAATAACTTTGGTACCTGTTATGGCTAACAGCTATATCATAAACTGGCAGAACTAAGAGTAGAGGTCTTCACCTATAGCAGACGCCTTTCCCATAGAGCTAGTTGCACTCACAGGTAATAAGATGCTCCAAGGTCTTAAACTCTAGTGTAGTGAAAGTTTATGAACTACCGCAGCACGAAATGGAAGGCAGAGGAAGAAGAAAGTGATGGTCAGAAACAGGCCGGGGGCTAAGTTCTGAAGCAGTAAGCGTGGTCAGGTTCAAGCAGGAGGTCAGGGCAGGCAGCAAGTAGAATATCCAAGTAACAAGGCAGAGGTCAGGGCAATCAACATACAATCAAAGTGTAATAAACAAGCCAAGGGTCATGCACAGAAATCCAATCCAAAGTTTCAGCAGAACGAGCAGGAGCAGGTCAGCTATCTGGAACAGAAACGCTATAACTGGCAGGGAGGTTAAACCTTAAATACCCAAAGTAGCTAATCAGAGAAAGAGGAAAGGCAGCATAATAATAGGCCTCATGAGCTGCTTAAATAATGGTTACAGCTAATACATTAGCCCACAGATTGACTAAATAAAAGCATAGTTTTTAATATAAATGATAGAGTAAGAATTAAAGGCATCCAAAACAGAGATTCGTGACTGACCCTAATGAAAAAGAAATACACCTTGGTCAGTCACAAATCTCTGGTTTGTGACTGACCCTGAAGAAAAGCCGTGGATCTTAAAACAGAAGTGGTATTATTGAGTGGGTGGCCACCTTCATGTATCAAGTCTGCTGGGTCAGGTGATTCATTGTATTACTGCATTTCCCAGGAATTGGGTAAGAACCTTCAAGTGATTATTTGCTGGACTTAGATACTACTTAACACAGATATCAAATGTCTGTACCTATTATTATTCTTTGAATGGAGATTTCATTTGCTGATGCCTGATACAGGCTGGATAATTTAATAGGCAAATGTTTGTTCTACTTTTTCTGGTGTTACATTTGTAGGGGTCATTTATTGCACATATGTTTATGCTTATTGAACCTGATGCAAATTTAGTTACAGAAAGTATCTTGTCTCCTATAGAAGTTATGTTGATTTTATACTGTGCCATTATTTATGTATGTGTTTTTATTAGTGTACTTTGCGTAAGAAATGAAAAAAGTTTTTTTTATGTATGTATGCTTGTAGTTCTTTATTCTGCCATTTGAATCTTCAGATTTTTACTATTGACATTAAAGCTTTCAGAGAGCAGATTCTTCTGCTTTCTTTTTTAATTTAGTTTTCCTAGGGATATGCAGGCAATCTCTGAATATAGCAGCCTGAGCCTATATGTGTAGGATAACTTATATATTCCATGAATGCAAAATAAATAATATCCTTTAAAAAAATGTTTTTTTTACAATATTACATTTTTTTTTATTACATTTTGTTTTCTATTATTCCATTCTGCGCCTGAATTTTCTCCAATCTTTGGAGTAAAATTTAGTTTTTTTATTGTGGCCAGATGACCGTGGTAGATCCACAATGAAATCCATCGAGAGATGTGTCCATAGTTTAACTGGAGTAGGCAAGGGTAACAACTGACTCCGAAGGACGGCTTCTAGATGACTTGCTTCTGGTGCATTCTTTACAAGAAAGGTCATAAGTCTTAACATCGGAAGACAAGGTGGGCCACCAGACCCAACATTAGAGGATTTTGATGGTCTTAGATATTCCTGGATGTCCAGCAAGTTTGTTCTCATGACATTCAGCGACTAATGTTTTCTAAGATGAACTGGAACAAACAACCTGTCTGTAGGGGTTTTCAATGGTGCAATTCTTTGGACTTGATGAAGCATAACACCAAAGTCTTGGGTCAAACCAGCTTGAATTGAGGAGGACAGAATGATGGGCTGAGAATCAGGAGGCTGAGCATGATAGGACATGAAGCTCCTAGAGAGTGCATCGGCCTTGAAGTTTTTGCCGGTGATAATCGTTTTAAGGATGCTGAGAATTCCGACAGCCTTTAATCCTACAAAAAAAAATCAGGTTTCTGAAAAAAACCGAATACAGTATTAGCAGAATAACCTGAAAACCGAAGCTCCAGATTTTCGATGGCCCTGGCATGCTGACAGGAGCTCATTCCGAAGACACAGCTCTCCGGCAGTTCATTTTGACGTCACTGCGACTTATATCAATGTTAATTTAAAGCGACAATATCTGGACTCCACAGGCTAAGTGTTTAAACACCTAACCTAGTGGGAGTTTAAGAAGTACCTCAAGTACATGCTGGTGGTGCTGAAACAAGGACTGTGAATAGATTAAAATTTCGTCCAGGTAGACCACAACAAATTTACTTAAGAATTCCCATAGGGCATCATTAATTAAATCCTGGAACACTGCCGGAGCGTTGAAGAGGCCGAATGGCATAACCAAATATTCATAATGCCCTGAGTGGGTATTAAAGGCTGTTTTCCACTCATCTCCTTCTCTTATCCGAATCAGGTTGTAGGCACCCCGGAAGTCAATTGTAGAGAAGATAGTACCTGATTTCAATTGATCAAAGAGTGCAGAGATGAGAGGAAGCTGATAAGTGTTTTTGGCTGTAATCAATGCAAAGCCTCAAGTTGCCATCTTTTCTGGCTACAAAGAAACACCAACACCCGGCTCCTACCAGAGACTTAGAAGGTCGAATGAACCGTTTCCAAAGACTCCTTTACATACTGCTCCATTGCTTGAGTCTCAGGAATAGATAGGGCATATAAACGTCCTTTAGGCAATTTAGACCTGGGGATGAGTTTGATTACACAGTCATATTCTCGATGAGGAGGAAGAGAATCCGCCTTTCTCTTAGAAAATACATCACAGAATAAAGGGTACCCACAGACAACCATACAGGTGGAGTCCTAGCAAGAATTCTGCCCCCAATTAAAGAGTTACCATCCAATCAGCAGACGGTGATGCTTGAGTCCAAGTTAATTTAGGTAATGCCAAGAGTATGGCCCAAATTGAAATCAAGGAAATTACCGGCTGTACCACTATCGAAAAAAGCTGAAACATCAGTGGACTGGACACCATAGACAAGGTGTGCAGGAATCAAAACAGAATTTTCTGAAGAGATTATTTGAAGACCTAGGCGCACCTATTCTTCAGCGCCTAGGCCTGATTTTTTCCTGGCTTGTTAGGGCAATCATGGAGCAGATGGCTCTTGTTGCCACAATACATGCAAAGACCCAGGTAGCGTCCCTGGAACGTTCTTCTAAAGAGAGGCCTTAGGCACCTAACTACATAGGCTCAGGAATATCCAATGATGCAGCATAAGTGGTAGGCGGAGAGCCGGAAGAAGCAGATGTATCCCTTTCAGCTATTCTTTCCCAGAACCTACGCATCATATTCTCAAAGGTAGTTGGTATTGAATATTGCAACAAGGAGTCTATGTTTCTGAGAACCTGAGATGGAATTGATATCGGAGCGCTGGGTCATTTAACTCGCTATCATTGGACCATCGCCTAACTCCGCACAATACTCTACACTGGTGCTTCAGCCTTGCTTCAGGGCTCTGAGATGAGATTCGGCCAAGATCATGCAGTCAGGGTCATCATAGAGTAGAGCCAGTGCATTAAAAAAGGCCTCAACAGGCTGCAAGGAAGGACTCGTGGGAGCAAAACTGAATGCCCAGGACTGAGGGTAACCTTGGAGAAGTGAGATTATGATGCCAATCTTTTGTTGCTCTGAGTCTGAGGAACGAAAAAAAAACTTACAGCTCTCTTTAAAGTTGCGGAAAAAAACTAATCCGGCAAATTCAATTGGGGTTCCGCAGTGAATAAAAAAGAGACCTGTTTAACTTGCAACGTTCTGGAGGCGTCTTCCTGAGCAGACAACCGATGCGATTGGCCTTGGTCCATCTGAGACCTTGGGCTTGATTTACTTAGCTGCGGGTTTTAAAAAGTGGGGATGTTGCCTATAGCAACCAATCAGATTCTAGCTGTCATTTTGTAGAAGGTACTAAATAAATGAAAGCTAGAATCTGATTGGTTGCTATAGACAGCATCCCCACTTTTTCAAACCCACAGCTTAGTAAATATAGCCCAAGGTCTCAATCTGATCAGCCAGAAACCGAGCTGGGGAAGGATTTGTTGCGCTGTCCTCCATGAAGTGACTCCCTCCAAATATCTTCACAGGTCGGTTATAATGTTATGGCTAACGGCTATATCATGAACTTGCAGAACTAGGAGTAGAGGTCTTCACTTATAGCAGCCGCCTTTCCTGTAGAGTTAGTTGCGCTCACAGGTAATCAGATGCCCCCAGGTCTTAAACTCTAGCATAGTGTAAATTTAGGAATTACTGCAACACAGAATAGGAGCCTGGGGTAGAAGATATCGATGGTCAGAATAGGCCGGGGGTAATGTCTGAAGCAGTAAGCATGGTCAGGTTCAAGCAAGAGGTCACGGTTGGCAGCAAGTAGCATATCCAAGTAACAAGACAGGGCAATCAGCATACAATCATGCACAGAAATCCAATCCAAAGTTTCAGCAGAACGGGCAGGAGCAGGTCATCTATCTGGAACAGAAACACTGTAAAAAGCAGTGAGGTAAAGCCCTCCCTACCTTAAGTACCCAAAGTAGCCAATCAAAGAAGGAGGAAAGGCAGCATAATAATAGACCTCAGGAGCTGCCTAATTAATGGTTACAGCTAATAAATTAGCCCACAGATTGACTAAATAAAAGCATAGTTTTTAATACAAATGATAGAGTAAGAATTAAAGGCATCTTGATTTATGTAATTAATGTAATAACATTATATACAGTATATTTTTTAAAATGCATTTTTTATTAATAATTATACTGTTAAAAAAATTCATTATAAGATAAATTAAAAATTCTTCTACATACGGTAAATAAAGTCTAGACAGTGTAATTCCACCCAGATTGAAATGGAAACATATCATGAGAACCGCTTGGATTTGGATACATTCAGAACTATACTCAAGTTCCATGCTCTTTTTTAGCTGCATCTTAACATGAATCAGGCCCTCTGTGTTTATGGGACAATAGTGAACTAATTAATCTTTACTAAATCTCCAAATGCGGGTCTAAAATTGTTTAATAAGTGGAGACTCCCAAAGGCAATGGGCCAGATCCGCACTGGGTGATCCACATTTCAGGCAAGAGTGGTTGTTTGTTAGACCTATTTTATAACGGTGGAGGGGTGACAAATAAGCCCTGTGGTATATATTTTATAAGTTTTCCACATAATTCATCATGGGTAGACTGACTGATTCTGTCAAGGAGTAAGGTGTCCAATGTGAGAGTATAAAACAATTAATAGTTATTAAAGGAACAAATATATGTGTGAAATACTTTAAAAATTATACTACAGATACTACAGGACTACGCCTTGATGAAAAACAAGTGTTTCCTATGGAACAGACAATAGCAGGATGCCAGACTGAAAGAAACAGCCTGGGGGAAATTACGTAGAATTGGACAAAGGATGTTGCTTTATATGTATTTATTGTTGCAAAGAAATATTTGCTGAACTAAAGAGATTTCCTTATATGTACTTACAATTGCAAAAAAAGAGATTTCCTTATATGTGCTTGTTGTTAACCAGTTAATGCTGGACCTTAGTTATAAATAAATAAAGGGTCAGACTGAAAAGACCCTCAGAGCTGATTTTGAAACTGCAACATCTTGTCTGTGTTTCACTTCCTCTCCTGTCGACAGAATTATGATAATAGGAAATCAGGTTATCAGAGATCAATAATGGGGGCACCAAGCCTCGATACCCCGACATCAATGAACACCACCTCCAGTAATCAGGAGAAACTTAAACATATGTATCATCACCTGGGTATAATAAACTTGTATTACTGTGGAGATCCTCACTGCCAAGTGTCTACATAGTGATTCTTTCTTCCTAGAAAAATTGTCCTACAGAATTTGGTGCTGTGAATTGAATATATTCTTCCAAAAATCAGTTTAACTGCAATGACAGAAGAGGTGGACCACTTATAGCCCCTTACAAACAAGAGGATAGTTTCAGCTACTTTGGAAGTGATCTCGTTAGTTACATTCCCGGTCATTGACCAAAACTCTAGAGGACTAAAGACTAAATGGAGACAGATAGTTAGATACTACAACCGTTGTGTTATTGATGTAAAGGCTCTCTTCAACACAATAATGAAACCTTAATACCTTAGTAGTAAATCAAATTAAAACACAATTAATCTGGTTTTCCAAGACTAATAACATAAACGAGGCTGTATATGAGACCATCATGATGGCTTTCCAGCGACAGATAAATGAGCTAAAATTTCAAACACAGGGTAGTGAAAAGAGGAAATGGAAAATGGGAAAAAAAGAAGAAAAGGAAAAGGATGGAGAAAAGATTATTTGTTGTCCAACATTGCTTTCTTGATGTATTTAAGTCAACTTCTGAGTACAGTACTGCGATAACATTATATATAATATAAAAAAATAGATGTTGCGCACGCATGACTCCCATGTGAAATATAAATGATATATTTATAATTCAAACAAGATTAAGGGTGCACCAGAGAAATAAAAAAATGATTACATTTTATTCTTACAATGGGTGCCTTTTCTATACAACATACTACATTTCGCCCTGACACTGGAGCTTAGGTCTTTAACGATTAGTATATTTGTGGCTGTCGTATTGCATTTAATTTTTCCTTTCTCAGTCTGTTACTGTATAAATGGGGGAGAGGGAGCATATATTCACCAATATAAATAGATGATGATGATGATGATGATGATGATGATGATGATGATGAAAAGACAAACCTTTCCACACTTGCTGGGTTCATTTTGCTGGGACCAGTAGTCAAAGTGGGCTGATATACTCTAGTATTCTATACCACCCCTTCTCCTCCTGCCTCATTGGCACTTACATTTTCAATACTGCCATTTCTAAATTTCCACTTCCCCTACTGGCTGCGACAATGCAAAATCATAGCTGCCTACTCTCCCAGAATGTCGGGGAGACTCCCGAATTTTTGGAGTTCTCCCAGACTCCCAAGTGAGCAGGTAAAAATCCTGGATCCAGCTGTCGCCGTTGTTGAAGATGGTGGGGGCGGGGCTAAAAGCGGCATCGTGGCCCCGTCCTCTGCTGCAATTGGCCAAAATTGCCTAAGATTGACAGGGGGTGGAGCCTATTGGCGCACCACGCGTTGTCACCCTCCCGGACAGCTGGCTTTAAAAGTAGGTAAGTATGTGCAAAATTTGTAATTGAAACAAAAAAAAAAATGGATGTCCTTGCTAAAATTGAAAGCTATAGGTTTCTTAGTCTCTCTAATGCTGACTTGTGGTTTCCTTATCACATGAGGTTCTGCAGCATATTTTGCATGTTCCAGTTTGTCTATAGGCCGCATCCAACGGCATGTAGAACTGATCAGGTCTGTCACCTATTTCTATTACTGTACATGTCCTCTGCTCCTATAATCATTCCCACCAACAGCTCTTTTAGCATGTGTACCCATCTCTTTTGGGTTGGCGAGATTGGGGAGAGATGCAGAGCTGTTAACTAATGTGTGATACCCAAGCTTCTTACTATTAGTAACCCAGGTAATATCCTGCCACATATGCCTTCTAATACACAATTGTATTAGTCTCAAAGGATGTTTTATTTTCTATCACTTTGCACACTGAATCTGTTCTAATGTTAAACTTGAATTGTTTGTCTAAATTGTATATTTATTAGTTATCTAAATAGCGTCAGCCAGGGGCGGATTGGGAACTTAAAGTGGCCCTGGAAAAAATTCTTGAAGTGGCCAGGACCAAATCTAATGTGGGTGGGGCTAACACAAAAGTATGCAGGATTTATATCTACTGGAATTTGGTTGTAGTAAAATTTAGGAAAACTTTGATGTGATGACTTGATACACAGTGGTCATTTCAGTTCTGTGTTATAAAATAGATGAATCCTTTTGCATGATCTACAACTGGTTTATGCCTCTGTGCTCAAACTTGTTTAGTTGCCTACTAACACATCCTTCCAATATTTCCTTCATAGAAACATATCTGATTTTGGTTAATATGTTTAACTACTACAAAACATGTTGGCACAATCGTAATTGATCAGTCTGCCAGAGCAGCATATGAGCACCTCACTGTACTGTTGCATCTTTCCCTGACATTATGAGATGCAAACTACCAGTCAAATCTCTCTCTTTAATATATAACAATGTGTACTGTGTGTTTTTCAAAAAATGCATTAAAAATAATCCTTATAATATATGGCTATACAGGTGGGATCACCACAAAGGTGAAATAGCATTTGCAAGAAAATACTTCTTTTGTAACAATTGTATATGAGCCCTAAATGTGCCCTGTGATTAGTAGTGGTGGTGGTTTGAATTAATAACAGTGCAGAGAGGGTTGGCAGACAATGGCATAAGTGAAGGGGAGAGCTATTCCAAGGGTTTGCTGGTGATATAGAAAATGCAAGGGAGGCAGGATTAATGATATTGTCAGTGCAACTGGTGGCTGGCCATATTTTCAACAAAGTGATCTGAGAATGGGGCCAGTGCAAGGTAGAATGCAGGCAATGTAATCAATGCAAACCACTAAAGAATCATCAGAGCTGGAATAAGTCTATGGGAGGCCTGACGCACTTCAGACAGAGAGATTATCATATTAGATACTATTTAGACCAATACACAGGCAAAACTGTGCGCACTACTGTTAGGTGCACACAGTTCTGTCTTCAAAAGCAGTATAGTGTGAAGCTGGACATATCTCCCAAATGTCCTTGCAGTCGGACCAAATCATGATGAAACGAGACAGCCACCCAAATTCTAGGCTGTCCCATCAGATTCAGAACAGTTGGCAGATTGTTCTGCTCTCTCCTACCTGTTCTTGTCACTTTCACCACTTGTGGCTGCTTGTGTCTTTAGATCAGTTGCTGCTTATCTGGATCCTGGAATGCTGGAGGACCTATTTGAAAAAAAAATGGGTACATGAAATTTAGAAAACTCCAACCAGCCACAGTATTAAATCAATAGCATCCATGTTTAACAATTAGGCTGTCAGGCCGTAGGCCTACTGAGGACTACAATGAGCAGAACACTAACCGGTATGAGCTAGCAGGTGCGGAGTTTAAAGTACCCCTGGTATTTGCCAGGGACCCCCGCAAGGTGGTTTGGACTTCGCTGCACAGGGCACACAGGTCGCGGTCTTACTAGCCAGTTGCCGGTGTAGTGTAGAAGGGTCAGACGGTCCGGGTCAAGCCAATCGGGAATGCAAGGTACCAGGGAGAATCCAGAGGAATAGTCAACAAGCCGAAGTCGCAGGAACAATATGGGTCACACAGAAAAGAAGATGGTCAAAAGTCGGGTCACAACTGGTGAGCAATATGCAGAGAATGGTCTAGGGAGATGGGTCACAACAGGGAAACAATCACTTGGGATCTAAAGGCAGAAACCTGTTACTCTGGCATTCTAATGGCGCCAGAGGCAGGTTTAAATAGGGGCAGGAAGTGGCAGTGATTGGAGGGCTGAATCAGGCACTCTGTGTGCCGATAATAGCGTCCCGTTGTCTAGCAACGGGACTGACATGGGTGCATGCACCCGACGGAGCTGGGGGCGCGGCCTCCCTGTTGCTAGGCAACAGGGCGCCCCGAGCAGCTCTCACAAGCATCTGTCCCCGCCGAGTGGAGGAACAGCGGGGACGGCCTCCCTCGAGCCCCAACATTAAAATAACAGTACTCACATTTGATAAATAGATCTATTTCCCTTCAAACAGCCCTGACATTAAATTAATAGAATATAAATTTAATACATAGACCTATTTCACTCCAACCAACCCCAAATTTAAATTAATAGCATTCCCATTTAATAAATACACCTATTTCCCTCCCTCCAAACAGCCCCGGAAATAAATTAATAGCATTTAAGTTTAATATAACCATTTCCCACAAACATCACAGCATTAAATAATTAATATTCACATTTAATAAATAGCTTTCATCCCCAAACTCAGCCCCATATCCAAGTAATTGCCCCAAGCCACGCTAGCAGTAAATCAAAGTTCCGTTACCCCAACTAAATTTAATAGGCCCCAGGATTAAATTAAATAGCCCAACCAATAAATTAAATTGCCCCATCATCACCCCACAAATAAAATAGCACTCATGAAATAATTAGCCCCCAACTAAACTTCACCATTAAATTAATAGCCTACCTCCAATCAATGTACTATTAAGACACCCCATTCCCTTCCCTCATATCACACATTATATTAAGAACCCCCAATTAACTCACATATTATAGCAACATACCCCCCTGTCCTTCACACATTATAGCAGCCCCCCAATAGTTTAGTATATGCAGCCTCCCCCCTCTCTATAATTTTGTATGTGCAGTCTTCCCCTCCATATAGCTTAGCATGTGCAGTCCTCCACTCCCTATTGCTTTGTACTGCAGCCCGCCCTCTCCCTATAGCTTTGTACTGCAGCCCGCCCTCTCCCTACAGCTTTGTACTGCAGCCCGCCCTCTCCCCACAGCTTTATATTGCAGACCCCTCACTTACCTTTAACTGCTCTTCTGCAGCAATCTCCTCGCTGCTCAATCAGGAAGTGAAGTGAGCACAGACAGCCTCACGATTGGCTGCCTGTTGCTGCCACTGACCACCAATGCTTTGATTGTCGCCCACACTCATGCCCCACCCCCCATGAAGCAGTACCGGATGGATAAAAAATAAAAATAAAATAATAATAATAATAATAAAAAAGAAAAAAAAGTGACACAGGAGTTGGCCTCGTTAGGCCGCCGGCCTACCAGGAGACTTCCAAGTAAGGCTTATGGCCAATCCACCCCTGCAGTTAGCAGACTCTGAAGTGCTATGTAAACATAGTATTATAGGTTTGGGGAACTGAAGTTTGTAATGAGAAACAGAATAAATGTAATTTTAGAGGTGTGGCAATCTGGTACAATATTTTAGGAAGGTTAACAGGTTAGTTTGGGAATGTGATAAACCTACCTGAAGAATCCAGCATCCATAAATACAGTCTTGAGTCAGGAATCATGAAGGAGCTTGGGGAGGTACTGATTAAGACAAACTTACATTGCTTATGCAATCCCCATTCCTCAGGCCTTGCTGAAAGGATGAACCAAAACATTAAGACAAATTTACCAAAACTTTGTGAGAAAACAAGCTTGGATTCAATCCATCAAATCCAACCTGATGACTGGATCCTAGTCAAAATGTAAGAGCTTTAACTCTCCAAACTGTTCTGGAAGGTTCCTTTCAAGTACTGGGGATAGCCACCAGTAATGAACGTAAAAAAAAACTCCTTCATCTTGAATTTAGATTTCTTCTCTAACAACTGTCCAACAGTCCACAGATTTTATGGTAAAAGAGGGAATGGAGAGTACCTGAACTATCTAAATCACATGAAATATGATGTATCACATCACCTCACTAACATGTTAAAGGGATGTCAAAAGGAGGGAGAAGGTAGAGTTTGGCACATATGTATAGGGAACGTGTGTGTCACGGTCACTAGGAGTTTTGACCCAGAATTTACCAGATGTAGCTTTACTCACCAGAGGTGCGGAGTCTAACACAGTGGCTGGTCTTCTTCAGGAACTCCTGCAAGGAAGTATGGGTTTTAGCGGCTTCCACTGTGCAGGTCGCGGCCCTCTGGAGAGTATGGTAAATAGGCGGATACAGCTTTACACAATGAGAACAAGGGTCTCCTTGAGATGGATAGGAGGAGGAATGCCAGAAGATATATAATCTCTGAGTAGTAGGAATAGTAATGACACAGCGAGGATGATGACCAGTAGTAACTGGGAATGAGAGGTTCCGAAGTGCCTTGTATGCAAGTAAACTTGAAACAGACGGATGCTTCATTACTGAAGGAAAGTCTATAGGAGCAGCCAATAATACAGAGTAGTAGAGAAGTCAGCGACTAGCAGATATCACTGCAGATGCAAAGTAGAAACTTAGTCACGGTAACAGATAACATACAAGGTAGCGTGAAGCGATCTGCGGCTGACAGGTATTACCACCGGCATGGAGTAGAGACTTGTCCAGGAGCAGGTAAGAAACAAGGTAGCGAGGAGTGGTCTGCGGCTGACAGGTATTACCACTGACGTGGAGTAGAAACTTGTCCAGGTGCAGGTAAGTTACAAGGTAGCATGGAGCGGTCTGCGGCTGACAGGTAATACCACTGACGTGGAGTAGAAACTTGTCCAGGTGCAGGCAAGATGCGAGGTAGCTTGGAGCGGTCTGCGGCTGACAGGTATTACCACTGGCGTGGAGTAGAGACTTGTCCAGGAGCAGGTAAGATACGAGGTAGCGTGGAGCGGTCTGCGGCTGACAGGTATTACCACTGGCGTGGAGAAAAGACTTGTCCAAGTGTAGATAAGCTATGAGGTAGCGTCCACAGCAAACAGGTACCACAAACAGGAACAGGGAACTCCTTAGTTACCTCAGCAGAATGAGGACCAAGAAGAGGCAAAGGTAGTAGAGCAGCAGGTGTCTTAAATAGTAAGAAGTAATTAATCATCCAATGAGGAGAGGAACAAGGTTTTAACAGTCTGTAGGTCTGCACAAGCGCAGACCCCTGGTCAAGATGGCGGGCGGGCGGCCGCGGCGCAAGACAGGCACCGGCAAGACGGAGAGAGAGACCTAGGTCTTGAGCCAGAGGAACTAACAGTCCGGTGAGTGACAGTGTGTGTGTGTGTGTGTGTGTGTGTGTATGTGTGTATATATACACACATTATACAATTTTTGAAAAATGCAACAAACGGCGCTGAATTCCAGCTCATATATAGTCCTATACAAATGGTTATAGAAAATGTCCAAAATATATAAAGTTCGTTTCTTCCTGAATACAGTCAATATATATATATATATGTAGATGTTTCCTCAAACAGTTCTTTTCTTCTTTTTGATGCAATAGATATATGTCGGTATCTCCAAAGAATCAAAAACCATCAATAAGAATAATCCTCAAATAGAAAGAAATTAGTATCAATGTGTATATACACAATAAATTGCGTGTCCTACGCACCCAGTGTAAATCACATCACCACATCCTAATCACCAAGACAGGTGTGATTGAAACCCCATAATTAGCATCATGCAAACTACAAAGATAGGGGAATATGTAGATATGGTGAAATATTACCAAAAATCACACTTACACGATGCGGGACACAATAACGATGGTATGTCACGGATATTGTCAGCACTCCACACAGGAGCCCCTCTCCGAAATCCCCTTGCTGTAATTATATCCCGGGGTACAAGAGAGCAGAACTCCGGAAAACAAACAGTGTGTAGCATGCCGATATTTCCTGCCTGCTCTCCGTAAAGTTGTTAATCAGCTCTGTGACAGCAGTACCAGCTCCCACAGCAACCAACGCGTTTCGACCCTGTGCCTATCGGGTCTTTGTCAAGGACCCGATAGGCACATGGTCGAAACGCGTTGGATGCTGTGGAGACAGGAAATATCGGCATGCTACATGCTGTTTGTTTTCCGGAGTTCTGCTCTCTTGTACCCCAGGATATAATTACACCAAGGGGATTTCGGAGAGGGGCTCCTGTGTGGAGTGCTGACAATATCCGTGACATACCATCGTTATTGTGTCCTGCATCGTGTAAGTGTGATTTTTGATAATATTTCCAATATAACCATTTGTATAGGACTATATATGAGGTGGAATTCAGCGCCGTTTGTTGCATTTTTCTAAAATTGTATATTGCGTGATAGGGTAAGGTGGACCCCATTTGTGCAAACAGCGGCAGCTGTTCCTTTGTGCGCGGATAGTTTGTTTATATGCACACATATTTATTTATATATATATATATAAAGAATCAGCCAGTTGGAAAGAGTAGTAACCTGTATATTATATTGGAACCATTGGAATAAAATGTTGCCCCTCCAGGGGTCTTAATCTTAATAATTACTATAGTCCTTACCAGGGGTTTCAGGAAGAGCCAAAGTGCTTTTTACAGTAAGACTGGAAATGTCTTGTGGGAATGCTGTTTTTTTACCCTCCCAATAAAAGCATCAGCCCTGCAATGACTCACCTGGAACTGATTTTGTCTATAGCAGGGGATCCTGCATATGTTGCCTCCCTGATATAGTGGAAAACGTCCAAGCTGTCTAGCACTGGGGTAGGTTGAGGGTTTGGAGAGGTGGCATGCTGTCCATTTTTATTGAATTATTTATTATAAAGACACAGTGAATTGTGTGTTTGTAACACCCTGGGAATCGTGTCTATATAAACATATAGCAGACTATTATTTCTTTTTCTGTATATGACAGTGCCTCCACCTGAGACTTGACACAAGGGTTATTAGGGAATGTTCCGGGCAACAAACACCAGGGGGCGACTCAGGAAACTCCTGCCTACCATTAGTATATGCACAGAGTCACGTAATGGTGGAAAAGCCAAGTAACATTGCTTTGTTGCTGTTGGCATGCATAGGGTGAAATCCAAGTTTGTCTGCCTTCACTGACAGTTTTGCATACCCATAAATGCATTTATTATACAGGTGTCACAGCATTAGCTTCTAAATCTAAGCGATGACATAAATACTTACCAGTTATAAGGTTAAACTTTACAGGATATTTTACATATTTTCATGTCATTTGTGTAATGTAGATACAATATACCTTAATTTTCAAAATGGTAATTATTAGCGAGGCATTTAGGCAATGAATGATAAATAAATTTTTCTCATTTTAAATGCTACTTACAGTTGGTATACAGGCGCTGCCTGAATGGTCTTCCTTTGGAGAAAACAAATTCTATAATAATTAGGTTGAATCCTGTGATAGGAAACATTGTAGTGGTAAAATGGTTCTCCGCAAATCCAGGTGCTCTCATTGTAATATTTCCTGTGTGGTTTAATGGAAGGCATGCACTGTGGATCAAGAATATCAGTTATAAAACGACACTAGTGGGTAAATATATCAAGCTGCGATTTTGAAAATCCAGCGATTTTCTCGGGAGATTTGAATCTTGCTGATGTATGAACCTGAGAGTTCATGTAAAATCGCCAGAGATTTTATAAATCGCTAGATATCAAACTCCCAACTGTTTGCCACTCTAGCTATACAAGTCTCAAATGTATGAAGCTGTGATTAAGCAAACTCTCCTTTAAAAATCGCTAGATACAACAAGCTGCTTCCTAGCTGCGTGATTAGTAAACACATCACTGTTATACTGTCTGTCTATAGAGCCGTAGGTCCCGGCAGCTAGCAAAAGTTTAAAAATAGATAAATGTTAAAAGAAAAAAGTGTGGGCCCCCCACCCTCTGAGCACTATTAACCCTAGAATTGCCAGCCTACTGCTGGCTACATGAAAATTGGGAAAAAATTTGCGTGGGGTCCCCCCGATTTTCACATAACCAGCACTAGGCAAACCAGCCAGGGTGGTTGGCACCATAGCAGGGGGACACGTAGCAGGGTTCCCCTTTCAAAATGACATACCAACCCCACGCTGTTCAGCATTGGGCTGGATTCCCTAGGGAGTGGGGTCTGCAAAAAGGTGCGGGCACCCCCTTTAGGAATAACCAGTTCAGTGTTGAAAGCACTATGCCTCTTTCTACACCCTGGGCGGTGGGTGTAGGGTATATCGGCGATTATAATGTACAAAAAACAAACAGATGCCATTTTGGTTTGTGGAACTAAAAGTCCCAGCCATGCCAGGGTGCCATAAACAGTGTGGGCATACTGATGCTTCTATACAAGCACCAGCATACCCATGGCAGCCAAATCATGCTGGCACTTGGAGAACCACAACATGGCTTGCACCCATGGCTGGCTGAGACCTGTAGTCCCACAAATCAAAATATTTAAAAAACCACAACACCCTCATTAAAATCACACACTTTTAATAAAAATAGCAAAACCCCAAATAAAAACATAACACAGCCTCTATTTAGCCACATAAATTTAATAAAAATAATAAAACCCAGTATACTCACCAATCTGAATTCTTCTTCTTTTGTCAGCAGCTTTTAATTCAAATGTGTTTAAAACCCTTGTCCATAAATATTTATAGATCCAAATGTCCATGCTTGTAACCATGTCCATAAATAATTGTAGATCCAAATGTCCATGCTTGAAAATTTTGCTTTAATGTCGGCAAATTGGGGGAATAATGCATTGCAGGTGATGTCATTTAAGAACTGTATCGCTCGAGTGTGCCAGAGAGAGAACGAGGCATGGAGCAGGCCTGGAGGGAAATCTGTAGAGTTGAAAAGGGGGACTAATGGTGAGGGGTGTGAGGAAATACCATGCAGCCTGGAAGATGAGTCCCAAATAGCCAGGGAGAGGGAAACTGTGGGATGAGTCAGGGCTTTTTTAGGACGACGCGGCCTTGAGATCCACAGAAGAAAAGCAGGTGTAAGCATTCCCAGACCCTCGTCCTCTAGAGTTACCCAGACCATAGCAGATGTGGGATCATTCCATAGGACACATTGAGCGAGTTGGACTGAAAGGTAGGATCTTTTGATGTTTGGAAAATCGAGACCTTCACCTCTAGAGGTCCTCTGGAGAACGCTAAGAGGTATATTTACTAAACTGCGGGTTTGAAAAAGTGGAGAAGAGAGAAGACAGGGTGGGATATGCTAATGAGGACATCATCTGCATATAAAGCATATAAACATTAATTTCTGGATTGAATGGATTGGTTAGAGCGGATTCTAGCTGCTAATGGCTCGATAATAAGAGCAACAATTAAAGGGGAGAGGGGGCATCCCTAATGAGTGCCATTAGAAATTGTGAAGGGCTTAGAAGTAAGACCATTAGCAGAGACAATGGCAGAAAGAGTCCAGTAAAGAGTTGAAATACCTGTTAGAAACCTACCAGAGAAGCCCATCGACCCAAGCACACCATGTATGAACGGACAAGAGATGTGGTCAAACGTCGTCACTGCGTCTAAGGCCATTATTAAAGATGGCAGCTTGCCATTGTGGATAGAGTGGATCAGATCGATGGTCCTCCTGGTATTGTTGGGGGCCTGTCTCCCTGGAATGAAGCCAACCTGGTCCGGATGGATGAGGACTGGAAGTAGAGGATTGAGCCTAGTGGCCAGGATTCTAGCGTAGAGTTTTGGCCTACATTGAGAAGGGAGATCGGCCTATAGCCTGCACAGTGTAGGAGGTCCTTTCCAGGTTTAGGAATGACCGCAATGTTGGCAAGAGTAGTGGCGGGATCAAAGGATGCTCCCTCAAGAATTTGGTTATAAAAGGTTGTTAGGTGTGGAATAAGGTCTGAGGCAAACTTTTTATGATATTGTGCCGAGAAGTCATCCGGGCCTGGAGCGGAGGAGGGCTTGAGAGATTTTATCGCAACTTTTACTTCATCCACAGTGATGTCCACTTCCAGGCAAGTAAAGTGTTCTCCTTGTCTGTCTTATTAGAAAAGTGTTGTTGAAGATTTTGTAAAAGGGAGGGCTCTCTTCGGGACAAGAGGGAATTAAGCTGGTCCTTCAGAGAGTCAATTTTGAGATATTAAGGAGGGGTCAGGAACTAGCTTGTGTTGTGTCAGAAGAGTGGAGATATGTTGCTCTAAGGAGGAGACCTCTAGAGCAGCCTTTCGTTTTGTTTCAGAGGCGGCACAAATGAGTCGACCACGGATGGTGGCTTTGTGAGCTTCCCATATAACACCCGGAGCTACCTCCTGTGAAGTGTTCTCTTGGAAATATTCAGAGATAACTGTTTTGATGTCAGTGAAGGTAGAAGTATTTAACAATAGAGAATCGTCCAGGCACCACCTAAAGTAGCGTGGCTATTGGCGTAGAAGATCGAGAAGGATGTATACTCTCGCATTGTCATGAGAACGCTTGAGTGGTTAAGGGTATCAGGGACTGAGATACACGAAGCATGTCTGTCAGGCGCCGTCCCACCTGGAAGTTCCGGTCGGGGGTGTCCTATTGCCAGGCAACAGGCAGGCAGCGCCCCCGGCCATTCTCATGCCATCGCATGGGCATTGACACGTCCCGTTGCCAGGCAACGGGACGCTTCCCTGTTTGGCGGTCAGCGTGTCTAACCGCTCCTCTCCTTTCCTCCTCCTATCCCTGGTGCTGGCACCATTAGGTACCAGAAGCCAGAGTATCAGGTCTTCTGTTCTCCAGCATTATTGGTGTTCCTGTTCCTGTGTTTTGGTTCTGACCCGACTTTCCTGACTTCTCTTCTAGATTGTGATTCTGCTCCTGTTGTGACCCCGGCTAGTTTGAATATTCTCCTGGATTCCACTACTTATCCTTTCAGTGTGACATCGACCTGTCTGACTTCTCTGTGGATCTCTCTTTAGCACTGCCTGTCTCGGTTTGGCTTATGACCTAGACCGTTCGGACCATTCTCTACCATTACACTGGTAACTGTCCAGGAGGACCGGGACCTGCATAACTTGCACTGAAAGGGCCCAAACCTCCTCGCGGGGGTCCCTGGTGAACATAAGGGTAACGTTAGACTCCGCACCTCCTGGTTCAATGGCGCTAATACCGGTTAGTGGTTTCTCTACTATCAAGTTTACGCTCCTCGAACCCTGACAATGTCAATGCAGGAGTATATCTGATGGGAAGCTGAGTAATGGGTACAGTCTCATGTGGTGGAATTTTTGAGGCACCAGGTGTCATGTAGGGAGTGCTGTTGCAACAAGGCAGAAGAGGCAGAGGAGTCTTTGGAAAGAGGAGTGGGAGCCTCACAAGGGGAGAGGAAGGATTTATCAAAGCGGGGGGAGGGGGTGATATATGTAGAGATATAATACAAAAACGTTTTGTTAAAGATATACAAGACAATTAAACGGCATAATAACAGTCAACCAGAATTTATAATCAGGAATGTGATGATACCAGGATGTTAGGGTAGGAACCCAGAAGAAAGTCCTGGTATCAAGGGGTTCAGGATCACACAGGCAAAGAAAAGGTGTGGATACAACGGTATCTTTATTACAGCTAACTGCAAACAATAGCTTATATATATATCAAACCATAATTCAAACAACACCCAGTGTTCACCAAACTTCAACCCTCACCCAGTAACACCCCAGTGTTCAATAACCCCAAATTGTTTATAACGAAAATAGGTTTTCTTTACCAGTCCAAGTTATAGGGGAAGGATGATGTCCGTGATTAATAGAATAAGCCAGGCAGAGCAGACAAGTCTGCAAGTCCAGGAAAAGCTTGTAATCCAATAGCCACAATACTTCCAGGTAAATTCCTCCTCAGCACACGGGCAGCAGTCAAAACTCCAACGCCAGTAGCTTCTAGAAGCAAAAATCCCACACACAGAAATCTCTCCTGCAGGCCTTCTTAAAGGGACAACATTTCCCATGTGTGGAATCCCTCCCTGCAGGGTTATCCACAGGTCACAGATACTGGGATTGGCTGGCAGGTATTAGGGGGGTGGAGATGGGAGTGGAGAGCTGTCCTTCCCTCATGGCTTTCCCCCCTGCTGTTTTGGAGACTAGGAGTCTGAAACAGATCCAGGGGAAACAATAGCTGCTCCAACCAGTTGCTGATTGACTTATTCCTGGTTAAGTAAGAGAGCCTCCCTGTTTTAACCCCTTCCAGTCATTTGTGATGTCAGAGGGGCTCCAGCTAATCTCAGCTTCCTGTCTGTAAGAGGGGGGGGATGCCTTAGTCAGGAAACAGTACATCCACCATGTTGTAATCCGATATAATGTTCAGATGAATACATGTAACCCACCTGGCTTTATTTAAGAATAATATGGTCAACTTAAGTCCATCTCATAGGTTTTTATACACACTTAGATTATGTAACAAATGAGGGTAATAAATTAATGCAACCCAATGTTCACCTAAGCACAAGCAACTTTCATTCTAAGTGTTTAAAATGACAGATGGGGAAAATGATGGCTGTCAGACCCATCGCGTCACATATACCTCCCCCTTCTTAAATCGGGGCAGAGGGACTGGTCTCTTTAGCGGGACCAGGAGGGATGCCTCGGCCAGGTGGGTTTTGGGGTGCCTCTGTCCATTGTCCATTTTGACCAATCTCCTGGGGTGGACATATCCCTGGATCTGGTGGGCGTTTATTTAACAATCCACAATCTCTCAAAGTTCTCGCACTCTCCCATAATTTTAGTTCAGTCTTCCTCCCTGGGTGATGCAATCTCCCACCCACATAGAATAGGCAGAATATTAAAGCATCCAAATAAGTTTGATAATACCACTTGGAGTTTACCGCTTTATTCCCATCCAGCTGCATGTATCCATCTTTTTGCAAAGTTCCCCCCTCCCCCACATCAATCTCCACAGTGGGCACTAACACCTTCCCCTCTGGCGCATCAGGGTAGTGAGTATCTCCCTCCTCCCCCACTTCCATAAGTGAAAGCTGCAAAAGAGTAGGTTCAGTTTGAGGATCCACGATATCCAATGAAGATGTTGGATCTGTAACTGCATCCTTGTTATCCCAGGTACTTCCAGCAAACTCCTGTATTGGGTCACTGGAGTCATTTTCCATGATTGGGTTGCACAGGGGTAATAACCTGGAGTGTCCAGCTAAATTGACTTGTAACAGCTGGGATCCCCACTTCTTTTTCCTGCTTCCTTTCTGTTTACTGGACAAAGGACAGGATAAGCAGGTTTTAACAGAACTTTTCCTGGGTGGCTTTTTGCCACTTTTATTTTTAGCCTGTGACATTCTGATCTCCTGCGAGTCTGTAGTTTGGAGATTAATAGGGCTCAATTGATGTTTCAGAAGTACTAAGCCAAGCATATTACTGTTTTCTCCATTTACCTCTTCAGCCTTCCCTTGTATGTCAGCAGTGTTAATTATCTTTGAAGAAGTACTTACAGTTCTGTTAATGTGCTTTCCTGGAGAAGGAAAATCTCCTGGGTGGTAATCCAGGAGTCCAGTTCCCTGATCATGTTCAGACACCTTTTGCACAGTTCCTGTAAGGACACCCCATTCTGTTCCACTCAGGGTAATTTTCAGAACTGTGAGGTCTTCTAAAGGAGAGGAATGTGACTCTCCAGAATCCTTAACAGGGCCACTTCCAATTATCACTTCTATTTCCTTCCCATTGTCCTTTGTTGTAGGGACTAACTGATTGTCACTCTTTGTGTTCTCCCTTTTGACCCCTGGCATAACAATTCCTTTTTCCTCTCCTTTTAATTCTGTCATATAATCTGTAATAATGATTTCTGCTGAGATCATATGTTGAGCAGGCTTATCTTTCTTTTCTGTCAGACACGGGTACAGCTGCACATCATTTGCATTGGAGAGCACACATGTGCTATCCTGCATTACTTCAATGGGTAACACGTTTTCAGACACAACAGGGGTGAATAACTGGCCTTTTCTGCAATTCTGGGCTGACTCATACACAGTCTCAGGTGCCAGTAGCTCTGGCAGATTATCACAAGATGCTACATGGTACTGGTACTTACATGGTAGTTCTTTTCCATCCAAGTCACCAAATAGGAGGATCTCTCCTAGTCCTTTCTGATTACTCAGAGGTACAACATCCTCACCAAACAGTTCTTCTCCAGCCTCCCCCAAGATGGTAGCTTGGGCAGCTGTGTATAATCCGGTGGGATTGACCTCCCCCTGTTGGTTACGGTGGTCAGCGGGAGCAGAAGAGCAGTTGTAGGTTATGATACTCTTCCTTAAACTGGAGGGCAAAAACATTTCTCGATAAGTGCTTGTCCCAAGGGTGCTGTCTTGGGAGTACCATTGATCATGCAGCATGAAATCACTGTCCTCTAAATCAGCAAAAGGAAACAGGTAGCACAAATTCTCGTGTGGCTTTGGACTAATACCCCTCAATGTTTCTGTTCTTTGGTTGGCCTCCCCCTGATTACCAGACTGAGAAACACCTTTTTTAGTATGTGACAAAAGAGATTGTAATTGGCGTTTCTCAGTATTTATTTGATAACACTGATCCTGCCACATTTCAGTGTCAGTGAGTCCTTGTAGCAATACCTGGTCCTCTGCTTCTTCAAAACTCTGTTGCAGACATTGCATTTGTTCCCAAAGGGGTATGTGGGGACCTAAAGTCAGTATCCATTTCCTATAGACACTAAAGGCATTGCTGGGATTCTCCTGATCCTTTAAAAGACGTTGGAGGATATCCTTATGCGTGCAGTACAGGTACGGTACACCTCTAATCTGACATTCTACAATCAATTCCTCCATGCTCATTGTTTCCAGTGGGTCTGTGTAATCCTCTAATGGGGATGATTCAAGGATTAAATTTGTGGGGGGCTCCTCAAACATCTCTCTAGGTTCCAGCAGCCTATTTTGGTCCTTGCTTCCATCTATCTTGGTTGCCAAGCACATATCATACAGGTACTGCTGATTATGGTTGTAACTAGGTTTTCCCCTGGCCAGATCCTGCATAGTACAAATAACTTCATTTGTAAAATCATCCCATCCTGGTTCATCCCAAAATTTCCAAGCACTTGCTTCCTCTTTCAACATTAGGAACAAATCCAACAGGTTCTCCAATTTCTCCTGTAGACTGGCTCCTTTCCATGTAATAATCTTTGGGCACTCCTCATCCCAATAATCAAAAATGTGCTGCATTGTGGTGGGGTGGTGCAACACATCCATATCCCCATCCTGCAGACACTCCCACAGTCCTTCATCCCAGTACACCTTTCTCCTGGTTGTACTGGACTGTATCATCCCTTCCTTTGGGAACTTTTGCAACAATGGGCTGTGATCTGCTCTCCTCTTTCCAGAGCTCACATCCATTTTACTTCCAGGGGTCACCTCACTGTGATTTCCCCTCCTTGAGACACGGTTCCATCTTCCGTTCTCCACTGGCGGGGTTTGCCTCCCCTTATCAAATTGGCACTTAGGCAGCATCTTCCCTTGCCTCTTGCTTTTGGCACTTGCAACTGTCTTTGGCAATCTGGACATTATAGCAACTGGTTAACTACTGAGTTATAAATTGAAGGTGGTGTTGGTAAGCTATTGCACCTTTACTTTGCAGAGCCTTGGGTGTATCACGATACAACCCCCTGCACTCTACCTGAACATCAGGACTGTGTGATCCCACTGCTTGCCACCATTTGTGATGATACCAGGATGTTAGGGTAGGAACCCAGAAGAAAGTCCTGGTATCAAGGGGTTCAGGATCACACAGGCAAAGAAAAGGTGTGGATACAACGGTATCTTTATTACAGCTAACTGCAAACAATAGCTTATATATATATCAAACCATAATTCAAACAACACCCAGTGTTCACCAAACTTCAACCATCACCCAGTAACACCCCAGTGTTCAATAACCCCAAATTGTTTATAACGAAAATAGGTTTTCTTTACCAGTCCAAGTTATAGGGGAAGGATGATGTCCGTGATTAATAGAATAAGCCAGGCAGAGCAGACAAGTCTGCAAGTCCAGGAAAAGCTTGTAATCCAATAGCCACAATACTTCCAGGTAAATTCCTCCTCAGCACACGGGCAGCAGTCAAAACTCCAACGCCAGTAGCTTCTAGAAGCAAAAATCCCACACACAGAAATCTCTCCTGCAGGCCTTCTTAAAGGGACAACATTTCCCATGTGTGGAATCCCTCCCTGCAGGGTTATCCACAGGTCACAGATACTGGGATTGGCTGGCAGGTATTAGGGGGGTGGAGATGGGAGTGGAGAGCTGTCCTTCCCTCATGGCTTTCCCTCCTGCTGTTTTGGAGACTAGGAGTCTGAAACAGATCCAGGGGAAACAATAGCTGCTCCAACCAGTTGCTGATTGACTTATTCCTGGTTAAGTAAGAGAGCCTCCCTGTTTTAACCCCTTCCAGTCATTTGTGATGTCAGAGGGGCTCCAGCTAATCTCAGCTTCCTGTCTGTAAGAGGGGGGGGGATGCCTTAGTCAGGAAACAGTACATCCACCATGTTGTAATCCGATATAATGTTCAGATGAATACATGTAACCCACCTGGCTTTATTTAAGAATAATATGGTCAACTTAAGTCCATCTCATAGGTTTTTATACACACTTAGATTATGTAACAAATGAGGTTAATAAATTAATGCAACCCAATGTTCACCTAAGCACAAGCAACTTTCATTCTAAGTGTTTAAAATGACAGATGGGGAAAATGATGGCTGTCAGACCCATCGCGTCACAAGGAACTAGAGGTTCTGATCTCATGGTTTCAGGATGATTGAAAAAGGAACATCTAGTTGACAGGTTGAAGAGCTCTTCTTTTCTAAATAGTGCAGGGGCCAAGGTTTTCAAATAGCGGTATGTTCATGTCGCTAAAGGAAATTAAGGAAGAATTCCTTGTAGATGCTAGGATACGCTCTTTGGTGTGGTAGTAATGGAAGCGAACAATAATATCACGTGGAGGTTGGTCTGCTGCAGGTCTGGCCCTGAAGGCACGGTGTGTGCGCGATCCATCATGCAGTTGGAGTCAGACAGGTTTGGGAGTATTTGCGTGAAAAGGCCTAGAACGAAAGGTTGAATCTCAGATTGTGAAATATCTTCTAATACATTACAGACACTAATATTGTTGACCCGAGAGCGATTCTCAGCATCCTCCTGCTTTTAATTTAGAGCCTCAATTTCTTCATGCAGACAGCATAGCTCTCTGTCTAAAGTCGCTTGCGAGGTACAATGGTCGTCCATTTTTGTTTCTAGAGTATCAGTCCGGGGACCTAGATAGGTGTTTTCCAGTTTGAAATTGTTAACTGCTTTTGAGAGTTCCTTTTAAAGGCTTCTTTCACTCCTTCCAATAGATTCATCATAACAGCTTGAATCTGGGGGCTCCAGATCAGAAGCTGGAGATGAAGAAGCTGGTGAAGAGTCTGAATGATCAGAGGAAGGTTGGGAGCCTTTATTTTTTGTCCCAATGAAGTTGGAAGTAGAGCTGTCGGGATTTTTCTTGTTCTTTTGAGACATGGTGATGACAGCGGAGGAACGGAAGGATATGGAAGGCAAAGAGGGAGCAACGAGATTGCAGAAAGGAAAGAAGTGGAGCTGCACAATAGCATTTGGAAAGTCAGTCAGGGCACATCGGGTCCCGGGTAGAGGGTGAAGGATTACTGTATCGTGTACTCTGAGTGTTCAGGGGAAATTGTGAGGGTGCTGTTTTAACTTGCCCAATTATCACAGGGGGAAGTTTGAGGATACAACAGCAGATCTCATCCACTGACCTGTGTGCCTTGACTGATAAGGCTGTAGACAGGAATTCTATGCAATCCAGCTGCGGGTGTCAGAGCGCTCTTACTAGAAATGTACCACTTGAAGTGGCGCTATCTGTACAGGGAGCAGGGTCCAATCAGCAAGATGAGTGCCATGCTTTTGCAGTATTCAGAGCATCCGTGAGTGGGGGAGACCTAAGGGGACCACAGAATCGGCTGCCTTCTGGTGAGTCGGAGAGGGGTTTACTGGCACTGTGGGGGTGACTGCAGTAAGTAAGCCGAAATGGGCAACTAGGCGGTTTCACCACAGAAACACTTTCAAATATATCGAGGAGTGATGAGCCCTGGCATTTTCACATCCTAGTTGCCCACATTTAGATGTCTAAATCAACTGCAGGTTTCAGAGTGAAGACTAGGGGCTAGATTTAATAAGCTGCGGGTTTGAAAAAGTGGAGATGTTGCCTATAGCAACCAATCAGATTCTAGCTTTCATTTATTTACTTCCTTCTACAAAATGACAGCTAGAATCTGATTGGTTGCTATAGACAACATCCCCACTTTTTCAAACCCGCAGCTTAGTAAATCTAGCCCTAGGTGTCAGCAGTGTGTTGCACAAAAGAGATCAGCCAGCAAAAAATTATGTGTGACAGGATTGTGCAGTTTAGAGAAAATACACATCCAGCCACGAGCAGTGTCAAGTATGAAACCTGAGCAGGCTTAGATAGGGCAAAGGCAGTTCTGATCCTCCATGCTAGTGAATACTGGAGGACGTGCTCAGGGCACTGGCAGTCAAAATCAGCTATACGGAGGAAAAGGCAGTCAAGCAAGTGGATTTATGCCTCATGGCTGGTTAGAGAAGAGTGTCTATTCTTAATGTACAATCCGGACTGCTGTGAAGATGTGGCTATCAAAGCTGCTGTGTATTATAACAGCATAGGTCCATTAGTCCGGGAGAAAGCCAGTCTGCTGGGAGTACGAGCGGACTGTGACTTCTATATCTGTGTGGCGTTCACGCCAAAAAAGCATTCCTGAAAATTAGTTAGGTTCTATGGCTTCTCGGTCGTTTATGATACCCTCAAATGAAAGCTCTGTTGCTCCTGTAGGACAATCTGCAGGTTACAGTGAGAATAGAAGCCATCTGTAGCAGATATCATCAGATTACGACATCAACTGCTCGGAAACATTAGACAGTTAATGTGGCCATCTTGGTTTTTTATTTTTATTAAAAGTATGTGGTTTTAATGAAGGTGTTGTGGTTTTTTAAACATTTTGTTTTGTGGGACTACAGGTCTCAGCCAGCCACGGGTGTCAGGCCATTTTGGCACTTGTGGTTCTCCAAGTGCCAGCATGACCTGGCTGCCATGCATATGCTGGTGCTTGTAGTTATAGAAGCATCAGCATGCTCACACTGTTTATGGCACCCTAGCATGGCTAGAACTTGTAGTTCCACAAACCAAAATGGTGTCTGTTTTTTATTTTTTTTTACATTATAATCGCCGATATTACCCTACACCCACCGCCCAGGGGTGTAGGAAGAGCCGTAGTGCTTTCAGCACTGAGCTGGTTATTTCTAGAGGCTTTTTTCTTTTTGCGGACCTCACTCCCTAGTGAATCCAGCCCAGTGCTGAACAGCTTGGGGTTGGAATGTCATTATGGCAGGGGGACCCCTGCAGCGTTTCTCCCTGCTATAGTGCCAACCACCCCACTGGTTTGCTTAGTGCTGGTTATGTGAAAATTGACCCCACACAAATTTGTTCTTGATTTTCAAGTAACTAGCAGTACGCTGGCAGCACTAGGGTTAATTGTGCTCAGAAGGGGGAACCCCACACTTTTTTTCAACATTTATCTATTTTTAAACTTTTGACAGCCACGGGACCTCCGGCTCTATAGACAAACAGTGTAAAAGTGATGTGTTTACTAATTATGCAGCTAGGACACACAGGGAGAGCAGGGGCGAACGCAGGATTTAGAAGGGAGGGTTTCCACCCCCCCGGAAACAAAAAAATATTGCGAGAGGGAGCTGCTCCATTTCGGCGCGTTTGTATTCTACAGCAGCCGCGGCGCTGTCAAGCAGCATCTGTGGCAGTGCTGTATTATACTACAATACAGCACTGCCGCGGACGCTTCTTTGACAGCGCCTCGGCTGCTGTACAGTACCGTTGTTGGTTCGCGGAGGGGAGGGGTTTCTGGAGAACCAGAAACCCCCCCTGCGTGCGCCACTGGAGGGTTAGCTAAACACTGGAGTGTTTGAAAATCCAGCAAATCGCTATAGATAACCAGCGATTTTGAAGATCAGAGTAAAAATCGCAGCTTAATACATCTGCAGACTTGGGGACTAAAACTTTTTTTTGGATCTCTAGTGACAATAACTTTTAGTTACTATGAAAAATTGCAAAAGTGATTTACTAAATACTATTTGCAGCACTTTTTGTTTTGTGCAAATTAACCTATTTGTTAGCCTAGCGTATAAGCCCACTACCCAAAATGGAAATAGTTCCCAAACAAATAATCTGTGTCACCATGCATGCCAGATCACATCCCTCATTAATTGGAGCATTTTTCAACAAAACTACTATTTGTTTGAGCCACATTCATGTCTTCCATAAGTCATTGGAGCAATATGACGTTGGACTGTATTCATTTCATGTGTTTCATTGGTAAATGTTAATGTTTTTTTAAGACCTTTGGTAAAAACTGCAAGTCTAAATGCACTATTGACCATAAAATGCTCTTGGATAGTGCAAAAAATGCGTTGTTTAAAGTGCAAAAGCCCAATTACTGACACCGCTAAGGAAGTGTAAACATGTCTTGTTTGGGGAGAAGAGAAGAACACCTCCAAAATGTGCAATATCCACCCTCTGAAGCTTGCAAAATATGTAAAAAAAATCTTATACTGATCTGCCCAGCTCCTCCTATTAGAAGGAACAAATTGTTGTAGCCGCACTGTCACAGCAATATTGATGCAATAAACCAAATGCTCTCAAATAAGTGCATGCCATCACATAAATGTATTGGCACTGCAACTCCACAGGTTTGCTTCATAAATAGCCAACAATCATGTCAACAGAAATTTCATAAACCAATGAATTATTGCAGAATGTAGTTGTGCAGTATATTATGTAAATAAGCTTTAACTGCAGCCCTGAGACTAGACACACTCCCGTAAATGCCAAAGATGCTCATCACATTATAAATAAGTGAATTTACCTGAAGACATCAGTTTCACTGAACCATGGCTGCTGCTGTAGCAAAATGAAAGCAGTAGTCTGAACGACCAAGGTGAAAATAAAGTGCACAAAAATGGACAGTAACAAAGGAGGAGAGAGAAGTTGTCCTGATGGTCTGTATGGAGCAAGCTTCGGTGCTGGGCCATTCAAACTCACTAGAGAAAGAACAGAGCAGAAACATTGCTGCAGCGCACACAGCGTGTTATTGGTCTGTCCCCTGCAGGGCAGACACAGTCTATAGTTCTCTCTTCTCAAAGATCTGGAGATAAACAGCAGCACACTAATATAAAAGAAAAAAAAGGATACTCACAAGTTAAAGTAACTGTAAAGTTTATTGCCAAATCTTGCATAAGGTACTGATAGTTTCCAAGGAGAGTTTGTTTCTGTGAGAAGGAAATTGCAATTGATATTATACAGATATGAATTGTTGTACAGACCAAAATAATAATTGTCTTTTTGCAGCTCATATAGAAACATATATCCATACAATATCTGAAAAAAGTATATGCTAATTCAATGATGGTTAAAACATTTTAAAATAGACAAGGTGGTAAAATAAGTAAAACTTGGAGAATACTATTGCAAAAATATTTTAATAAGAAGATGAAACAATTATAGATATATCAAAATTAGCATCATTGTAAGAAATACTGCTGTTGAATTGCTGTGCTTGACATGATTTGAAAGTACTTCTATGTAGGGGAAAGTGAAAGTCATACCCAAAAAAGAAGCAAAATGCAAGTTAATCCAATGAGGGTGAACATCGTCAAGAATTTAAAGATGGAGAACGATGTAACAAGGGTATTACGGCCTTCCCTGCCCAAGAAAACAACATTTTGGTTAATAGTAATAGACACAAAAGCTTAATTCAAAATGGAATGATTTGATTCACATTAAGTGGACCTGTGATAATCTATCAATTAAAAATTAAACATAAATTGTTTTGGGCAGTGGTGCTGGGCAGAATGGAAGGATTTGGGGTATAACTTGTACTCCAAGGGCTCAACAGCAGTGTGTTGCCCCAATATGACTGCTCACTTTCTGGTTGGTGTACATTAAAAACCAGGGAGATTATTTTTGTGAGTGGGAAAAGCTTCCCAAAGTGTGTTTCCAATATGTAGGAAAATATGGTAAGGGTCACTGGTGTTATGAATGGAGAGAGAGGGCAGTCTCCATTCATCTGGTCATTCCAGGTATTCTGGGTCTCCAACCTAAGTGTAGGCTCATTTGCACTGCACATGTGTAGGGGTGTTTAAAAAGCATTTAGGCTGGACATGCAGTCTCTCACTGCCTGGGGACTGAGGCTGCAAAATCTCTGTAAGGGCAATTCCTTGTATCTGGATGTGATTAAACTATGCTGATACTTCTCAAGTTTTGTTTAGATGCGTTGGTCAGGAATGACATATGTTTAGTGAGTGCCAGACAGAGAAGGTGTTTAATTTTGAAATGTTATTTCTTTGCTTACTAAAACTGGCTGAGGCCAGTTGCAAAAGTTTGGTCTTGTGTGACTTATCTGTTGCTATACATTACCATAGACACCCTAAGAGATGGCATATGTTCCCAGGGCCGTCATCAGGGGGGTACAGGGAGTACAGCAGTATGGGTCCTATAAGTAGTATGGGGCCCCAAACTCCTGGGCCCAAACAGATTTATTAGTGGAAGGGCCTCCGCAGTGAATTAAGGGATGTCGGGGACTATATCTCTAGGAAGCAGTTGCTTTTGAGATATGATTGGAAGGGCGGTGAGCAGGCCACTGAACTGAATTCATGGATGCAGCAGGTAAGTAAACTACTGCAGGGGTTAGATAGAACCAGGGATGGAGGGTGACTGGAGAGAATGGAAAGGAGGCAATGTTCGGTAAAGGATAACTTAAGCCTGGGGATGGGATGAGAGATGGAAGGAAGGGGTCCTGCCCGTTACATTTGTACTGGGCCACAAAATTTCTGATGGCAGCCCTGCCTGTTCCCCTTACTTGCTTAATATATATATATATATATATATATATATATATATTACAAAGCATGGGATGTAAATGTAATTATTCATTTTCTTTTAGCATATATCACACAAATAATATGCAGCCTAAGTTTTACAATGAGATTTAGGGGTAAATGTATCATACTGTGCTTTTTACAAGTCGGCGGAGATCGGCGAGATGACAGCTTAAATTTAAAGCGGCGCTGCCTTGTAAAGGGAAACTTCCCTTTACAAGGCAGCGCCACCTTAAATTTAAGCTGTCATCTCGCCGATTTCCGCCGACTTGTAAAAAGAGCAGTATGATACATTTACCCCTTAGAGTTGAGCTAGGACACAACCCCTCCCAAATCTAAATATGTCCACACACTATAAATTTGCACCCCCTGCAATGCAAAATAGTTTTGCCAAAGTACAAATTTGCATCACTTTTACCATATATTAATTTTGAATGAAGTGTCTTTCAGACATGGTAGTACCTTTGTTTAATCAAAAACACTGATACAACATTTTGTACTGTTCTTAAAATCAATAATGTTTATGTACATGTCTGTTTAAGGTAAACCTTTCTAATAACAAGGAATGAATGACAACTTACTTGATGAGCATTGGAACACATTCGATATTTGGATTTTTTGAAGTGAAAGGAGATGCAACAGATGCTTCTAACTCTGACAATGAAATTCCAGCATGAGCCATTTTAAGTGCCTTTAAATGATAGACAAATGGATAATGTGTCATGAGTTTGAATAACCAAAATGGTTAATTCTGTATTTACATAATGATTCACACATGCATATGTAAAGAATATGTGTGAGAGTTTACTTTTAAAATAATCTAAGGCCTTTTGAAAACAAGGATGTTAATGGATTTATATAAGTACAGATGTTCACTGACCCCCGTGTTCTGATTTTGGTTTTGGTATTGGATCTGGATTAACTTTGTATTTTGGTTTTGGTTTTGGCAAAACCACCCTTGCGTGTTTTGGTTTTGGTTCCCTATTTTTTCTAAAATCCCTATTTTGTTTTGCTAAAATCACATAATTTTGCTTTTTTCCCCCTACATTATTATTAACCTCAATAGCACCAATTTCAAGTAATTTGCAGTCAATTTTGACCACCGCACAGGTCACAATATTATTTTCAAACAAAGACTGCAGTGACCTGGCTGGATACTAGGCAAAAGAGCAATAACACAAACACACGGCAGTTAGTAGCACATCTAGGAAACATTGCCACACTGCAGTGGCAGAAAAGAAAAGATGGAATTGTCCTTAGGAAGTCCCGGCGAACCTTATGTAAGATATTGAAAAGGACATGTACAGTTTAACAAAGCAAGCACTCCAGCGACAAGCAGTGCCACATTTGTGGCTGAAGTGCTTGGTTTGATTGGCCCCCCACAAAACAAGCCAACAGTGGCAAGTCATTCACCAGTTGGAGCAGATCTTGCCAGTGATAAGAAGAAGGCCATTGTCATGCCTGGGCATAAGACCAAAAAATCCACCTTATGTGTGAAATTATTTTGACCCAAATCCTGACATCAGTTGTCTAGCCATCTAAAGCGAGGTGACCCCTTCCCTATCCAGGACCCCTCAGATGAATCTTTGAGCGTTAGACCCACTGCTGCTGTTCCTGCTGCTGGGGGTGGATCTTCAAACTAGAAGCAGACTAAGAAGAAAACTACTAGTAGTTTACAACAATTGACTGTTAAACAATCCTTTGCAAGAGGAAGAAAGTATGAAAGCTGTCACTCGCAAATTGGATCACATACGCCATGGCGACTATGCTAGTATTAGATCTGCGTTCAATATCCACTAATAATGCAGCTGGTTTTAGACCGTTACTTGAAGTCTTCTGTGCCCGTTACCAAATTCCATCACAACACCATTTTACTAGAAAAGTTATTCCTCACCTCTACCAGAAAGTTCGTAAAAATTTAATTATTGGGCTACAAAATGCAATTTTACCCATTGTACACTTAACCACAGATATGTGAACAAGCGCAACTGGACAAACTAAAGACTATATGATTGTAACAGCCCACTGGTTTGGTGATTCGCCTTCACCGCAGGAACAGCAGCAGCATGTACCCAAGAACATCACATTTTTCAGAGACAGGCTACTCTGTGTATCATCCGCTTCACTAAGAGGTTTATTATTATTATTATCGTAGATTTGTATGGCACCACAGTGCTCCACAGCACCATACAGTAGGGAAGACAAGGGCTAACATAAAACAAGACATACGTAAAACAAGAACAGACAAGGCAGATAAAATGAATGGAGATATGAAAACAAAGGGTATGGAGGACCCTGCTCATTAGAAAGCTTACATTCTAAAGGGAAGAGGGCCAAGCTGATAGTTGTGAGGGTGCATTAGTGTGATAGTGTTATCGAGGATAAGGTCACCTCTAAAAAAGAGATGGGTTTTCAAAGAGCATCTAAAGATTTGAAGGCTGTGGGAAACTCTGATTCAGCGTGGTAGGGAATTCCATAAGTGAGGAGCAGCACGAGA